>NC_133758.1:1255000-1310000 GCF_036562045.2 Rhinolophus sinicus
TAAAAGAACTGGATGCCTAAAGAGTATCACAAAGTAAATTTGAAATGATCTTCCTAAGAATAACCGAGGTTTCAAAGGAAACTCAGAAATTTCTGAATGGCCTCGTATTTGTCACTGAATGCGCAGGACATAGGACAAGCCCTAAATGCAGAAATATCAGGACGTTAGCTTCACTGCGGCCATGATGGAAAGGCTGCCCAGGGCGTCTTCCTCTGTAGCTGATTTGGTATAACTTTATGAAGATAGTTAGTGAATTTTACGTTTTGGAATACATGACAACTGAGTCTTAGATGAGAAGAAGCAAAACTAACAGAAATCAGTTCCCTTGAACCTGCCCTGGGATTTTGTCCATGTCCAGTTATCTAGTTTGTGAGTGAAGATCAAAGAACAATTGTGATTCCCTGTCTTGGTGTCACAGGAGGACAATTTCAGCATGAAATATAATTTCAAGGACAATATGCAAAACTGGCTACACTCTGAATGCGCTGTGGGGCGGCAGGAGTCACACCTGCCTCTGTGTGGAACGGACGGTCAGCGGCTGAGAGCGTCACACGGACAAACAAGAGGAAGTTTGCTCAGTGGTCATATTCATTTCAGTCCCTGAGATTGTGAGGCGATTCCATTCCACCCAATTTGAATGTTGCCATCAGCTAAACTTGAAACACAGAGTATTTTCAGCCAAGTACAGACCAGGAGTGAACCGTTACAAGAGTAGAAGAAAGTCCTGTTTGGAAGGCTGAGAAGTATGGAACAGCTTCGTGGGATGTCCACGTTGAACGTTTCAGTTGGGAGCCCGAGGGTAGAGACGGTGAGTGGACGGCACAGCTCCTCATTCACACCCAGTGCCATTCACATTCACAACCAACCCTGATTTCCTCCATAGCGCTGTCCTGATTAGACACGTAAAACTCTACAGGGAGAAACTGAAGTGCAGACCATCTAAACTGCTTTTGCTGAGGACCTGACTGGCGTTCTGGTCACCACAGTCACCATAACTGCTGTCATTGGCAAGAGGTACAGCCCTTGCTCAGCCAACTCATTCCTTCAGCCAGGTCTCTTCAACAAAATGTACCGTAGAAATTCAGGACATTCATTATTGTAGAATGCACGTTTGTCTCCATAATCTAAGTAATTAGAGAACAAGTGGACGTGAATGCAGAAAAGTTATCTGGTTATGATGTGTTTAATGTGTTGAATGAAGAAGCTGTGGCAATGTCAGAAGAAGACAGACTATTAGAAGCATGAAGTTAAATTATGCATCTTATGTAAAAAAAAAGTTAACAATTGTGACAGCAAACACTGCCCAGAGCTGCCCACGTGCCAGGCCTCTTCCTGGACAGGACATGGGGCAGAGCAGGTCCACACACACACACCCTTCCATGCAGGTGACACCCACACACGCTTTGCTCTGTGGAAACAGAGGGACTGAGCCGCCTGTCTTGGGGTCCCTTCCTGTCTCCCATCGTATCTTCTCTGTGAAGTTTTACATCAGTCCAGGGTGATCCCCAACTTGTCATTCAGTCACCACCACTCTGCAAACCCAATGTTAGGAAACACGTGAATTTTCTCTGCAGAACCCAGACTCTTGCCAAGATCTGGGGAGCAGGGCTGGGGACAGAGGGCATCTGCTGACAGGCTGGGGACGCTGCACCTGCCAGAGGTCAGGAGGCAAAGCTCGTACTTTCCACCCTGGACACACTGAGAGAAACAGAAACTCGAGTTAGGGCTGAGGAAACGCACCCTGTGCACCAGACCTTCAAATAGAACGTGCACAGGTGACCAAGGACACACAGGTCTATGATGGAACGAGGAGGAAGAAAGAGGGGTGAGTGTGTGCCTGCAGACACACGCACAAACACACACACACACACACACACACACACACACACACACACAGGGATCAGGGAACCCTGAGAAACAGTGTGAACAAAGTAAACAAATAAAAACTCTAAAAATAGTTTAATTTGTGTTCATATATAGTTTAAGAGACCATCATAACCATAAACAACAAACAGGGTGTCGTGAAAGCAGAGCTTCCAGATTTTTGGACCGTGGTATTTATGGCGACTTTGCATTCTTCATTTTGATTTCCAGTATTTTAAGTATTCTATTGTATACAAGCCCTCCTTTCATATCAGCAAATGGTATACATCTTTTACACTGAAGACTATTTCAAAACAGAATCTCTGTGGTTTCGTAAAACTTAGGAGAGCATCAGTTTTTGGGTAACAGAATTTATCCAAGTATTTCATATTTTACAAATGAACCTGGGCCTTATAACTTGCAAACATGTAGGACAGTTTACGGATTCAGGGCATTGTATTAGTTTTCTAGCGGTGTCCCGAGAACGCACCACAAATGGGGTGACCCGAACAACAGAAATGTGCTTTCCCACCGTTCTGCAGGCTGGGAGTGTATAATCCAGGTGTCAGCAGACATATTCCTTCTGAGGCCGAGGGAGACTGTTTCCGGCTCTGTCCTTGGCTACATCTCTTCATAGTGGCTTCGCTCGTATGTATCTCTCTGTGCCCAAAGTTCCCCTTTTAAGGACAAGGGCACAGTCATATTGGATGAGGCCCACCCTCGTGACCTCCTTTTAACTCGATTACCTCTGTAAAGAGCCTCTCTCCAAATGAAGTCACGCTCTCAGGTATTGGGGTTAGGAGTCCAACGCACCTTTTTGGAGGGACACAATTCAACCCACACCAGGCAAAGTGAAACATTGATGGAAACTTCAGGTAAGTATAACAAAAGTAGTTATTAAATGCCAGTTCAATAATTGGCTACACTGAATATTTTACTTTTTCTTCTTTCTATTTTTCTCCATTCTTAAAGCTAAAGTGGTTGGGATATTATTTTCCAAACATAGCCATTATGAAGATACCCAGTAAAATTGTGGTAAGAGAGTCACCACAAGCACGTGTTCATGGCTGGTCTGAGGAGAGAAGGACGTTTATCAGAAACAGTCATTCAAGGAGAGAAATTGGCACAGCCCCTAAAGCACTGGCCTTTCAGAATTCCTCAGAGGACAGTGCAAACGGTTTACGGAGGATGTGCTTTGATCCTGTACTCCAAAAGGCACTGGGACTTCTGCAGACTCCGTTTCTCCCGTAGCAAGGAATAAGTGATTTGTGAGTGATTTATCCACTAGGTAAAGAAGATTGTTACTGCAAAACTCCACAGCACCAAAACTTCAAGGATAAGAGTAGAAACACTGAGAATAAACGACGGAGAGTTGTTGAGACACCTTTGAACATTTCCCTGAATCTTAAACATTTGGTCACATTTCTTTAAAGTTATATTACAAAATCTCAAACACACACTGGATCTCCTTTTACAGCCATTTGTAAATCAGTGTTTATATTTATAATGACTATACAGTAATTGGTTTGGTGATTTGGGGGAACGGATATGAAATAACTTACATTTCGAGGGCAGTCATTATTCTGCTTACCACAGCTTGCAGTTCATTTATGAAACTGTGCTCTCTCCACTTCAACCAGGAGGTTCTTTGGGCGCTTGTTCAAATTAACCATCTTCACCCAAGAGGGAAGAGGACACAGGTTGGGAAATTTTGAGTACTTTTCCAACCACACTCCAACCCACCCAAAAAGAGATGAAAGACAGAAATGCTCCATTCTCTGCATCTGGTCATCTGTGCTCAATGTCTGACAGGCCGGTAGCGTGGTTATCAAGCTAATAAAACCACTTTTCTTGTGAAACTAGTTTGATTTGGGCCTCCCTCCTTCCCTTACAAAACAAATGACTGGCACATTATAAGAAATATCTTTAAATAACTGCACCAATTTCACAAGAACATCGCTTTGTGATATGTTAAAGTTTAAAATGTTTTAAATATAGAAAAGAAACTGAGCAAAGTGAAATTTTATAAAAAATTGCCAGCCATGTCTTTCTAGTGGCTCAACTATTATTTTATAATATGACATTGGTTCAATTATTAAGGACAACGTAATCTATTTTATCAGTAGATGAGCAGCTTTTACACAGAAAGTTCTTGGTTTTGTAGCTGCTGAGGGTGGCAGAGAGGTCTAGAGAAGAAAGTGTCATGTACGTTTTCCCCAGAGGCAAAGGAAAGTGGGATGGCCATTCAAATATTTCCTTTGTCTTGATTCTTTGATTCCCTATTTTAATATCACAAACTTGGGACTTGGTTCTTGATGGAATAAGAAATGGAAATCCATTATTCCTATAACCTACCCCACATTTGTGCTACATTTTATAAATGAGTAGATGGTGAGAAAAGAACTATTCATTGAGTGCCTAATATGCACCAACACTCAACTGTGTGGTTTGTGTATATTACCTCTTTTAACCCAAGTCATAAGCTGGGCCATCTATTAAGATCGTCAGTTTACAGAGGAGGAACATAGAGGTGAATGATACTAAATAACTCACTAGGTCCACACAGTCAGTAAAAGGCACATTTACCCTCCTGCTGTCCCTTGGTCAAAGCACGTGTTCTTTACATTTTGTTGTGTTGTCTTCCCAAATGGAATGATTTTCATTTTTCTGAAATGTATAGAAACTTACAAATACTTACAAGCTATTTTTAATGTCAGTAGATTCTTGGTTGGTTGTCCCATCTATAAAGAGAACTTTTTCTGTAATGCTCTCTCTGTAATTTCTGTATGCTTCTTCACGTTGTTTCCTCTTAAGAATCCATTAAGAATCACCACTTTCACCATAGTTATCATCATCATCATCACTCTATCATCATGGCAACCACCAGCACCACCACGAGCACCACCAGCACCACCACCAGCACCACCACCAGCACCACCACCACCAGCACCACCACCAGCACCACCAGCACCACCACCAGCACCACCAGCACCACCACCAGCACCACCACCACCACCACCAGCACCACCAGCACCACCACCAGCACCACCACCAGCACCAGCACCACCACCAGCACCACCAGCACCACCATCCCCACCACCATCATTACCATTAACACCACCACCACATTTCAAATCACATTTAACCCAGTGAGCAACAGAATGCTGTTCACTTCCATTTATCTGTAACTCTCTTTGCCAGGGTTATAAACAATTTGAGGAACAAGCCAACTCCCTTATCATACCTCTATTTTATTTAAATATCACTTATATGCAGCCTAATTTTTTTAAGTGACAACCTGGTTTCTTTGAAGTCTTTTAATAAGTTTTACTTTGCACATCTCAAGCTCTAACTTTCATATCTTTATTAAGAAAATGTCTTCTCCCTTCAGTAACCATCCCTCACTGACTCTGTAGCTGGTTATGCTCTCAGACAATTTCTTTACATAACTGCTTGGTTCTGTGCTCTGCTCTTGGATAGCCGAAAGTGAAATCAATTTTTCCTTGACTCATAATGATACCCATCAGGGAAAGATTTCAAGTTTTATACAGAAAGAAAGTTCAACCTTTTACCTGGCGATAAGCTTTTTCCTAATTTTCCATAGAGTCTTAGAAAACAGTTATTTGCTCGGTGGATGATTTAGGTAGATTTGTTCTACTACAGCATAACTCATTTGATAGTGAATAGTAGATTAGCAAAGTAAGACCATCATCTCTTCATAAAATATTGATAACACTTCAATAGATTTGATTTATTTGATTGCATGGTCACGTGACCTCCATGTGTGGGAAGTATGAGCAGCTGGCCTCCTCCAGGGGAATCCCAGCTCCAGCAGTCTTTCCTCTCCTCCCCTCATTTTCTCCTTCAGAATATAGCAGAATAACAACACACCCCTATCTCTGCTACCAGGTGAGTAAAGTGGTCAGGAAACATGAGACACGAGTACAGGCTGGGAGAACGTGTTTGCCATTGACCATGAGGCAGAAGCCCCGGTATTAAGGTATTGTCTATGAGATGTTTCAATTTGATAGCTGATTCTCCTAGAGGACCCTGATGCAATTGTGAGCTAATCTAGGACTCAATATATAACTGTGCCCTTGGCCTCTGTGAACTGTTGTTTTCTGGCCTCACAACTATAATTCCATTCAAACAAACAATGAAGTCAGACATGTCAGGAAACATTTGCACCGTGTTCCCTTTGCTTCTGAAAGAATAAAACACGATGCTTTACTTGTGCCAAGGATGAGACAAAGGAATGCATCTGCTCAGTGTCCACATACAACAACCCACTTGCTGAAAACAAATCCTCTTAGGACACCGCACAGACCCAAATAATTCTTGAGAAAAAACTGAACATTAACAGTAAAAGGAGACAATGTGGAAAGTCCTAAAACAGCATCTCCAGGTCTAGTCCTAGATAAAGACAGTTAATTATGCTCACAGATATTTATTACCTCAAAGTGTCTAAATAAAATGTAGCTCTTAAACTATTATCCAAGTAAGCCCAATGATTTTAACTGGTTCTTTTTACTTTGTATTGATAATCTGTAAAGAAAAACATACATAAGCACAATTTCTCAAAACGCAACCAATACCAACAAACATAATTTCTAAATGTAAAGAACGTCTTGCAAACTAATGATGAGCTCATTTTCTTAGCCAATGTGACCTTCATGAGAAGAGAGCTCTTAAAGAGCAGTCACCATGGACAATATAAAACTTTGCAGCTCTTTTTTTTTACGAAAATAAATGGTTTGTCCACTAAAGAATCAGCATTAAAATCCCTTTATGCACTTGCATAAAAAATTAACCTTAACAAATACAACCAAGCTGTGAATCATTTATCTTGCCTTATCGCTTTGATTACTGTATATTAATTAAGGTGTGAATTACTGCTTGAAATAAAAGGATGCCCGAGACCCAAAAAGAATTAAAAATGGATGCATATGCTGGGAGACAATGAGCAGGGTGGTTCAGGAAGCAACTGAAAAATGAATGTTTACTTTTAATGTTTTACTTTGCTATTTTCCTTAAAAGAAAATCTATATAAATTTATATTGTTTGCTCTCTGCTGTTCTCTGATAGTTGGAGAACGGCTGTTCTCCTGCATTGCTCTTTGACTGGCTAGATGGCAAGGCTCAATAATCTGTCACAGCCCAGGTTAAGTGATGGAATTCATTTAAATGCCCCAGAAGTAATCATCCACAAAGAGTACATTATTTCTCTTTTATGAATTTTCAAACCTAATACTGATGGCTGGCATGCAATTAAACCTGATCAATATGTAATTTAGGTGGGCTGACATGTTTTCAAATTCTCAGAATATAGATTCTTTCAATATTGCAGGAGCTTAGTGAAATACTTAGCCTTTATAAAATAGCTAAGGCAGTTTAGTACAGTACAGAAAAAAAGAATAAGTTTAGCCAGATGCTGTACAGAGAAGTAATTATACGTGGAGACTCTGATTTTTGAACAGAAACCATCACTGGGAAATGAAGACTGTGTGTGTTTGATCCGGTCTCTTTCTGTCTCTGTCTGTCTTTCAAACAGGAGACAGGAGAGGGGCAGTCTACAGCTTTGTAAAGTACCAGTTTGTTAAACTTCACGTGCAAATCCTGTAAAGGCATTATAAATACTAATTGAAATATGGCAGGAGCTGTATTAAGAGACAACGCCATGAACGTTTATTCACAAGACTATTTACCCTCCTGGAATGAAACGGAGACACCTCCTTACAAAAAAACAACAAAAAACAAAAGCAAGAAAAAGAAAACAGAAAGCAGAGCCCAGGGCGGGTGGGATGACCTTAATGACCCTTTGTTTTAAGCTCATGAACAAGGGCTAGTACACTGGCTTGTGACCTCAGAGGTGAAGGGCACCTCTCTCCAGTATTACTAATTAGCCCCCTGTCATTGACGCGATAAGAATTACACTTGAGTCCCTATGATTTGACAGGGTCCAATTTTAAATTTCATGCCTGAGGTCTTAACGTGCTCTTTCATGCTCCGTATTTGCATATTGTACAGGACCGAGTGAGGTAACCAGCGTCGTGTGTGGAAGCTGGAGGGTGCGTTGGGGACTGCAAGGTGTCACATTTGTGGCATCCGTGTATCAGGAGCCCCGCTCCCACATGGACCTTTTATGTCACCCAGGCTTTTCACCCTGTGGTGTTGTGGTATCCTCTGCACTTTGACCTATTGACAGTGCATTTTTGTCAAATGTTTATTCAATGCTCATTAAGCCTATTGCCCTTCTTCGTGTACTTGATTTATTTCAGTGGGTGCCCCTGGCCGGGGGATAATCCGCCCTTCCTCATTTCCTGCTCCACCTCCCATCCAAACTCACTCTTGGTGGCCTCCCACTCAGTCACTCTCCTGCCCCAGGCGGGCAGCTGGAAGGCCTCCTCCCTGCACAGGAAGGCTAAACGGCTAAACGGCTGTGACCTTAAACAGGCAGGAAGGGTATCAGTGACCTTCATCACTGGATGTCCTGGCTCTCACCACTTCCTGGAGCCCTGTGGCCCCAGCCCTGGTCTGGAGTGGAATTACCAAGCATCTGGGCAGCAGGACCGGGCATGGCTGAGTCAGAGTCCAGAGACGTGCCAGCAGGGAGGTCACACCCATGGTGGTTGGGCTGTATGTGGCACCCGTAGAGTAAGCAGGGCTCCTTGCGCTGGCTTCATGCGCTGGGACAGGCGTGTGGAACCCACGTGGTCATCCATGCGTGTCCTGGGCTGCTTTGGTGCATTTGAACAACGCTTTGAAAATCTAAGATTCACCTTTTGGAATGTAAAATTTTATTTTTGCTACTGTGGAAAAAAGTAGGCCCACAGAAAAGCAGAGAGAATAATATGAAACAGTTATTATGTGCCTACCAAACATGTTTAATCAAATGTGCACTTCAGAGCCAGAAGCCCCCCTGGGGGACAGGCAGCCTTTCCTGAGGGTCAGGATGCTGGGGCGGGTGGGGGCTCAGGGCACTGAGTGTCCTTTCAGTGTTTTAAGGACAGGGAGGTTCGTGTTGGGACATGCTAGGTGAATGTTAGTCATCGACAAACGTACACTGTCCACAGTCACTCAGCTTATTCTTCTGATTTATAGTAAGTGCAGTGTTACCGATATGTTTAAGTCCCATCCTCCTGGAAACCCCGCACCCTCTCCCCATAGAAAGTCTTCTGACTTGAGGCCTTCTTACATATTAAAGACATGAAATGACTTTTGTGTTGTTGATTGGAAAACTGACAAATGGAGATCATGGTCGCGGCAGCAGAACGGGAGAAGTTGGAGCCAAGAACGTGCGTGTGGGGCCTGTGAGAGCCGGGCTGGAGGGACCTTCACTTGTCCCCCAGCAGAGCCCAGAGATCTTTAGGGACAGCACTGAAAGAGCAAACTAAGGAACATGGGACTCGAGGCCAGTGACATAAGTGCTTCGGTCACAAAGGCAAAGCTGGAGCTCCTGGGGGACAGCAGAGGTGAGGAGTGCCACAGGACTCATGAGAGATGTGCCAGCTGCCAGAAGACGCTGGCATGTGCCCACCAGGGCCTGCCCAGCCTGGTCAGACGCTGACACTCGTGTTCTGCAGCCCAGCGCTGCACAC
Organism: Rhinolophus sinicus; assembly: GCF_036562045.2. NCBI lineage: Eukaryota > Metazoa > Chordata > Mammalia > Chiroptera > Rhinolophidae > Rhinolophus > Rhinolophus sinicus. The sequence continues at coordinate 1,264,461 of NC_133758.1, forward strand.
GTAAGTCATGCTAGAGTGCCATGGCACCTCTGGGGTCGCTGCAGAGCTGAGCAGTAAGAGGGCACGTCAGAGGTAATGCTGTTTTTGTTTTCTCAAGTAGGAATTTCTCTATCTATCTACCAATCACCTATCTGTATTTAAATGTCCACATAAACATCGTGTGTGATGCAAAAGCATAATTTAAAATGCCATCCTCTTGTGCAGACACCCATCTCAGCAGGTGGCTGCTTTCCCTAACGGTCCTTGTGCAGCCGTCTTATAGTCTGTCACTGACACGTCCATCCAAATCTGTTGCTAACCAAACTTGCAGTTTCTATAAATGTGACAGAGTGGTTGGAATATGTGGAGATACAGAAACATTTAAACGTTAAAAGAAAAAGGGGAAAAAAGATCTCTTCATTTACTAAAAACATTCCTGTGTGGCTTCAAAACACAGCGTGTGCGTAAGCCAGGAAATCCTTTGTAAAGACGTATTTTCCATCTCATAGTTCATTTGTGCGAATTCTACAGCAGGAAATTAGGAAGAGCTAGGTCGCCACTTCACACGTGTGTGAGCAGACAGAGGGCCTCTATGATTCACCTCGAATCCACTACGGCCTTTTCCTTAGAACACTAACGCGTTGTCTCAGATGTGCCATTTAGAAATGCCTGAAGTGATATGAAGGCAGAGACTTTCCCTGAGCTATTTGCTGGTCACTGGGACAGAAATGACAAAGGACTCTGTCCATTAGTTTTCAATACAGTACTCAATAGGAGCAGGAAATTGATGGTGTGACTGTGGCATCACGTTGAGGAAACTTATGATGTGGACAATAGCACTTTCAATAAAAAGGCTTTTGATTTTCTATGTGTCAAACTGTTTTAATATTAGGGCCTTTCTAGGTCGATGAAGGGTTAATGTAGCATCATAAATCATATCTAAACAAGAGCCCTATGCCTGCTATGAGTAGAAAATAGTCTGTTAAGGTCAAGAAAGCATAAAAAAAATCACAAAATGGCAGGTCGCTAAAGCAATGCAAAACCGTGTTTATTTCGCTGCTCCAAACAGACCTGACCGTAGCATATTAAAGCGAGTGGTAATAGGTGAGCTATAAAGTAATGAGCCTGCGGTGTAAATGGCAATGGAGGGCGTGGCCGCTGCGGGCTGGGTCCCAAACGCGGCTGCTTCGTTTGGGTGGGAATCCAGGGCCTGCGTCCACGTTGCAGTGGGCCCTCTGTCTTATGGGAAACTGTCCTCTTCTCCCCACAACAGACCCCCACGTAAATTTAAACTTGCACCCGTTCATTCCCCTCTGCGACAGAATTTCTCCCCTTATATTGTGTGGTTAATCTCTGGGTATGAATAAATAATGACCGCTCAACAAGCCAGGGCCCCATACGTTATACCCTCCACGTTACCCAGCAGAGCTCAATAATTTACATTGATTCCAACCCCACACACCCAGGTGTTGCCATGAGAAAGCTATACTGGTGTTGTTTTAAGTTCTTCCTTGTCTGGAAAGCTCTGGAAGAGTTGTTCTTTGAGAGGGGGTCAAATTGTTAAGTTTTTAACTCAGAAAAAAAAAAAAAAAAATCCTTCATCACCAGTACCGACCGGTATGTGCAATTAAAAAAGATGACAAATTCTTCCATCACCACATATCTGATCCCTTTTACCTTCATCTACCACCTTCCTCTCCCCCAATAACTGACTCTGGGTGGTGAACACACAGCATGATATATAGATGATGTATTACAGAATTTTACACTTGAAACCTGTGTAACTTTACTAACAATTGTCACCCCAATAAACTTTAATTTAAAAAAAAAAGATGACAAATTCAATAGATTTAATGAAGAACAGGAGATATCCAACAAATGAGCACATTTCCCATTTTGTTGGTGCTTTCAGTCTCAACTAGCCACACCATCACGGCCCGCGTGGAGATGGTGGGGTAAAGAGCCTTGTCAGAGCCAGTGCAGTGGTGCGACAGAACCCGCAGGGGATGGAAACCTGGGCGCTCGTGTTATGTCATGGGAGGACCCTCTTGTTCAACATCCTGCATGACAAAACCCCAACAAAACACAACTCGGCAAGCAAGGCAGACTTGGGCACAATTTGTCACTTAAAATCTGCAGATCCTTGCAATATTCGGTGCTCGCATGTGAAACAAATGGGCTCTGGGAGGGCAGGCTGCATTGACGATCCGGCAAAGAGCAATTTTCTGTCGTTTAATGAAGGATGGAGAAAGCGCTTGATAAAATGCCCGCTCATTACAAGTTTGTTTTTGTGTGTGTCTGGATGGCCGACAGAGAAAATGTGCCTGTGTTGATGAAAAGGTAATCTCCCCAGTTCAATCTTCTTAGACAAGTTAGAATTGTTAAAAGCAATCTTATTTTATTGTGAATTCATTTGGACAGTACTGAACAAAGAATCAACTCAACTAGTAGCCTGTTGGTACTTCTTTTTAGCTAAAACAATACAGAAATATTGTACCTGTTAGAGATTTTCAGACTTGCTCTCAACTCTAGGTCTAACAAAAATTATGTATCTCTACATACGTGGATATAATTTTAGAAAGCTTTATAAAAGACTCAATTAATTTAAACTCTACCTAGTGATAAATACAAATGAATTGTGTTTAATGCTATATAATTTCTATTCTAATATTTTATACTAGAATATGTAATGCAATGATAGGTTCTATTACCCAATTATCATTATATTTACTTTTCTTTGTCAATTAAACATTTTTATTTAGATCATCAAACTAATAGTCGCCAAAATTCAGATATATGAAAAAGTACATCTGAACACTTTTCAGTTAGGTCAGAGTTCTAGACATCAACTGGATGAAAAATAAGTATTTAATCATTTGTGGATGTTGAGTACACAGTACTTTTACTGTAGTTAATTTGAACCCAAGGAAAAGGATCAGGCATTTTTTCTTCTTTTAATAACTAAACTTTTAAAGAAATAGGGTTGTGAGAAGATTGCTACAAACCATCAGGTAGTTCTTTTTCTTACTAATGCCTAAAGAGGCGTCTTATTATCAGGGACTTGATAAGGTTATCAGGAAGATACGTTGAAACACAAACACAGATTCTGGAATTATCTAGGTAGGATGCACACACAGTTATGCGAGCTCATATGTGCGTGACAGATGGGCCACAGCATCCTGGCTCGTGAAGCCCTTTTCTCAGAGATCAGGGCAAGTCCCTCGTAGCAGCGCCTCCGTTGCACACAAACACGGGGTCCAGGATGCAGGCGCTGTGTGCTTCCTCATTCCTCGGTGAAATTCTCTCTCTGTCGTGGCTCGAAGTTCAGTCCTTCTCTATACTGTGCTTTTTTTCTTTAAGTTTTAAACCTGATGTAAAATGTTCTTGTGATTCTGTTCTTGTTCTTCAAAAATTAACCAACACCTTGCATGAGAACACTTGTGTGCTAGGGGTTACGGTGTACAGGCCGCCTGTGGTCCTGCAGACTTGCAGCTACAGGATACGTCGGAAGTAATGGAGAGCTAGACGCCGCCTGCTTCTCACTGTCTGACCCTGAGAGCGCTGATCGATGCTCACACCAGAGGTCACAGCCACAAAGTCCACATGGCCACGTGGCAAGAGCTCTGTTCAGCTTCTATAGTATTTTAAATAAATCAGTAAGATTTAAAATGTGATGTATTCCCTCATGGATTTATGGATATTCAGCTTCTCTTGAATATTATGCAGATTTGGTAACGCTGTCTCACCTTCCCCCAGGGCCACCACGAGTTGGGGTTCAGATGACAGAGCTGCTCTCAGACTGGTCACCTCACTCACATCCCTGCCCAGACTGAAGGCGTCTGAGCTCAGGCCTCACCTCAGATACCACACTGGGCTCTGCAAGAGTGTTTAGGTGGCAGCAAAGTGATGGACAGAAAAACGCAAAGAGAGAAGTTTGTTTTCGGATGCAAGTACACTAGTCCTGCACTTAACTGTATTATCTCTGAACTCGTGATGAGATGGGGCCGGGGTATCTTACTGAATCCTGTGTTTATATACTAATCCCTGTCTGTATTAATAATGTCAGGGTTCCCAAAACAACAGAACACCTAAAATGAGTAACCCCCAGCTAGGAGTTAAATTGAATGTATCATTAGTTTTTGAAAATTAAAATGTGTACATTAGAACTATTTTAAACATATAGTAAAAGTTACCAGTGTCAGAAAATGCTAATATGTAAACTTCCATTCTTCAAAAGGTTAATGATTATTTAATCATAAATGTCAACATCATATATTCTAACTTACATATCTTCATAAGTGATGATTTTAACACATTTTTAAGTGCTTTTTAAATTTCAATGCAATGTCAGTTATGTTTCGAGAAAGTTCAAACATGAAGACGGTCAGGGGTGAGGCACGAAGGGTCACTATATAAAAAAAGGAGTGAGGCAAGGTGCACAGACAATGAAACTGAAGGAATGCAGGTGAGCATGGAATGGGGGCTGCACGTGGGGCTGGCTGACCTAGGGGAGGCGCCCCCTCCACCTGGTAAGGACGTCCCGTACACAAAGTGCACGATCTCCTTTAATGTCCAATCACATTTCAAAATACATGAGGACTCAAGAAAACCAAGGCCATTGCTGCATTAGAAGGATCATTTTAACTGTAAGGGATAAAGATACTTTATTTTGATGATGTGATTTCGAAGGACCATGACGTCATTGCGTTAGGCATGTGTTCTCCATCCCGGGAAGAACACAAGACAGGTTGCTCTGGCCAATGTCCCACCCCTTCACCTGTTCACCCCTCAGTGTCACAGGTGTAGAGGACACTTGGCATTTCCTGCCATGGTGCCTTGAACAGAGAAACAGGGACCATCATGAAAGCAGTTCTGACTAATAAGAGCCTGGAAAACCAGATTCCATTCCATCCCATTTTCATGACCAAATCACTATCACTACAGAGTTTATCTCTTTCTAAGACAAGGAGTAGTGTATTTCCTGGGCGTGAATTCAGAAAAGAACAACTGTAGTTTGGGGTAGTAATATTTAGCAAATTGCTGCTAAGTTGTTTGAAAGAGCATTTCTCCCCCCAAATCACATTGTGTGGTTCTTCACCATAACCCCTTGAAGGGTTTGACTGGTGGGTAAATATGAATGTGGTCCTCAGTTCACATTTTCCTCATGAGATATTAAAGTTGGCATCTTTATTTCAAAAAGTGACATTTTAACAATAAAATTCCAAGCCACATTTTGAACAATCATTTAATAATAAAAAGGTAACAAAAATTTTATAAAATGTAAGTACGATGGGGTTTTTAAAAGCAAAACCTTCAGAGCAAAAGGCTTACTGAACAAAATGCTTACAAGCACCAAATAAAAAATACTCAGGCATGAAAATTACCCGTAAGGTGTATTATAACAAAAACCAGTTTTAAGTTGGTAGTGGGTGGCATGCACTGTTCACAAGTCAGTGAAGAGTGTCAGTATCGACATATCGCGATGAGAGAAGAGGCTGTGATGTCACCTCCCAGGGTCCCTGGGGCACTAAGAGGACCTGAATCCAACCCGTCAGATGCAACACTTCACTCGGAACCAGGACAACCACCATTTCTGGAGCACGAGAAAGAAAGAAGAATAATCCAATGGGGGAAACATGAGCAGTTTCCGTAATAAAGAGTAAACTGAAATAGAAAAAAAAATATATAATTTGTACTAGATAAAAATCATGAAGTTGGCTCAAAATCAGGAATAAAATGGAAACTAAACAATTTGCTAGATGATTGTATTTTAACACTATCGAACACATATTTCAAAGACATGACAATTTGAAATGTAGATTCCTTTTGAATTGCAGACTCAAAAACTCTTGTTTGATTTCAGGCCAAGACTCAGAGCTTTCTATCGTCACTGACATGCTTTCCTCACACAGGGAGGTGTGTGACCCTCAGTTCAGTACACAGGACAAGCCTCCTGACATGGGGACAGGACTTCTGACCTCTGGTCCTGATCAGTCGTTCTCTCCATTTGAACGTACCCCTTCGCCATTCTGGACCTCTTGGTGGTGAAATGGTGCGATCTGAATAGCAGTGTAGGTCACCAGGACTGGGACCGCGGCCGGGTCTCAAGGACAGCTCAGGGGTACCCAAAAGTAGGGGCTGCGTGGGGACCAGCTCCCCAAACACCCGTGCTGTTTCCCATAGCAGATCTTCTTCAGAGAATGAGTCTGCTTCTAGATGACAGCTCGATGACCTCCGCTGCTAATGACGTGTGTGGTTGTTTTCTGATGTAACACAGTGCAAGTTCTACCTCTGGCTTCCCCAGGAAGTTAACGTCCACAGAGGTAGTTGTGGTTCTAGGCCCAGTGACACAGTAGTGACAGCAGGTCCAGGGTCAGGCTGAGTTCTGGGGCCATTTCTTCTTGTAAGAACTGAATTCCCACTTGCTGGGAGCAAACGTTGGAGTGCAAGACAATGCATACAGGATCCACACGTGGGTTTCTCTAGAAGTATGATTTTGTGGACAATTTCTGCAACTTTATGGATACTATGTGATTTTGTTGTTTTTATGACCACTTTGTAGAAAGGATGAAACAGGAGAGTAGTGACTTAGTGCATCCTTAGTTGAAAGGCTTGCTTCAAAGGAAGTTGATCCTTCTAAAAATATATAATTTATTTTTTAAATGTGGAATTTGTTTCAACCACAGAAATTTATCACTGTAATGTTTTTAGAGAGAACTCTTTCTTCCCAGAAGGTATGAGTAATGCATATAATAATGTAATGAAACTGGTGAAATTTATAGGAAAATTTATAGGAAAAATATCAGCTCCCTGGGGGCAATGATTATGTTTGTTTGTCACTATAATTCTCCTGGCCTATTTATAGTAGAAGTTCCCAAACATGTTCGTTGTTCCTTACTGAATCCTGAGTGCACTAATACCTATGGCTAGAAAAGCAGTGTCCCTAAGGAAACAGAGGCACAATGGACCATGTGCACAGTGGGAATTGTTTTTGTTTACAAAGTTCTCTCTCTGACCGATGGGGCATCACCTGGTCCATGTGTAGATATCTGAAGACAAACTGGTCCAGCTGTTGCCATGCCCGGCACCAGCCTTCGTCACCAAACCACAGGGCATGACTCCCCCCGGCCCCCCGCCCCGCGTCCAGTGTGAGGGCAGCCAGCTCCTCCCCGCAAACCGCCCAGATCGCCATGCGGTCTCAGCCACTCCTTCCCAGGAGATTTTACTCCGAGATAAGGCGGATGATGCCACAGCGACTGGAGATGGAGACAGAGAAGCAGCATCGTGGCCAAAGGGAGCTGGCAGCTGGCGTTCTTACAAAGCAGAAACTACACATAAGTGGAAACTGCATTGGGGAAAAAAGGAAAGGAAGAGAAAAGAAAAGAAAACATGATCTATTGATGCCGTTTAACCGAGCCCCCTTTGTGCCACCTTGTGGCAGTTTCTGGGCAGCTCCAAGGCCATGGCGAGCTTGCTGTCTGGCAGTGAAGGTGGGGTGACCAGGCAGGCACACAAGTAGACAGTGTCTTGAAGATGCGTCCTGGAAAGAAAAAATACAGGGGTGTCTGCCAACGAAATGTGTGGGGTGTGGGCGCTTGTTAGGGGTCAGAGTCAGGGCTGACTTTGGTGAAGATGTAGTTTCTCAGCAAACAGCTGAGAAAAGGCAGGGGACCATGGCACAAAGAATGGCTGAGGGTCCCAGGCTGAGGGAGCAACACCAGTGCAGGAAGGAAGATGGAGCGAGGCAGCAGACAGACTGGATGGCTGGGGCAGGACAAGTGGACAGTGGGAGAGGAGCCATGGACCCCAAGGAGGACAGTGGAGCCCTGACATAGAGATGGCAGGGAGCCCGTGCCTGTGCCCTGGGAATCCAGGGTCCCTGTCCACACAGCGACAGGCATCTCTAATGAAACGTGCTACCCACCAAGTGTGCACATTCCACTTCTTTTGTTCTTTTCTTCTCTCTCTCTCTTTTCTGCTACAAAACAATAAAAGTAGGTCAGGAAGAGGAGAGAGGAGGGTGAGTTTGAAGGGAACAAAAATGTGAAACAGGAAGAAGAGGAAATGACCAATATAAAATTCAGCTGATTCTGGGGACACACTTAACTCTTCAAGGTGTGGCCAGCAAGACTCTCCCAACTTCATAGCCCCAATATTTCACACGCATCACACATAAGCCAACACACATACACTGATCATTTCGTGTAGGCGTCGTCTGCCCCCAGCAGAGAACCTCGGCGATGGGGTCTCACAACAGTTACATGTACCTAGATTTTCTAAACGCAAAAGGAATGGCCCCCAAACCATCACCACTGGCACATCAGCACCTTTTGGTCACGGCATCCTTCAGCTGTTGTCCTTGTGCCCTGGGCAGTTCCACACGCTGGACAATGGGGCGCAGACACGATCTGCCCCTTTGTGAAGGACTTCACAGGCCTTTTCTCTGGAAAATTTGAGTGGAATGTTCTGTTGGCACGTGGAGACCTGGCCTCCCTTTTCCTCTCCCCTTCGTTCCTCAGGGCTTTGCGTGTTCACTTTTGAGCTTTTTCACAGGGACACGTTCCTGGAGTGTGTTTTATAACCACATTCTGCTGCTGCCTGTATGCACCAGGTGTCACTCTGTTAAGCGGGCTCCAGTGACACTCTGCAATGCCATTCTGCTTTACATGAAAATGAACACTGCTATTTCTAAATCTCAGAAAAGGAACTCAAGCATAAAATTAAAATAAATTTTCAACATCAGCTAAGTGAGGTTTCTTTCACATGAAATTTGGGGGATATGTGTGAGGCAATTAGCCATTTTCTGTAAGTACGGGTCAAGCTGTTCAGCTTACAATAATTCATCATCTCTAATCTCCCACAATTTGCTAGGAAATGTGGTACAGCCACAAACAGATCACACTGAGCTGGAGTTTGTATTTGGCAACAACCACCTCTACATAAGTGGTATTTTCAGAATTTTCTCAGTGATGCCGACATCACTGAGATTTATATTTATAGATTGCCCACTTTTGCAGTTTCTGTTATGTAGATGCAGTGTGGCTACTCTGTAATTAAACTTATTTAAAATACAAAAATGAAAATATCCTGTGATATCTTTGAGAGGTATTTGCCACAGAATTTTCTGGTTCATTTCCCAATTTTTGGCTCAGCTCCTACATTTCCGAAGAAGTGATCGCACAAACAAGTGATAGAACATTCTCTAACTTCCTCCCCTCCCCCAATGAAACAACACAAAAAAATAGCTCCCATTTCACGATCCATGTAAGAAATTAACCAAGGGGCCCCTGGCTCTTGTGCAGCCCCTGGAAAGCACCCCGATTGTGGCTTTCCCAGTGTAAATACCGGTCAGATCAGAATATAGTATATTATTGGATTTCTCATTTTCTGTGAAAAGACCAGGCTATGTTGAGCCGCCTTTAGCGAGCTGTCACAGATGAGACCAATGAGCACATTGTGACTTCACACACGGCTGGGTTGCCAAGGATACACTGCCGAGGGACCAGGGTCAGGAGTCAAACTGACCAATATTGAGTAAATTGCATTGGTTTGAATGATTCCCCCTGAGCTAGTAATGATATGGCAAGCATACAGCCAGGTCTGCAGACTGATAGTCCTGCGTTTGGAGATCAACAGAGAGCAGCATTTGGCGATGGGGTGTGTGTGTGTGTGTGTGTGTGTGTGTGTGTGTGTGTGTGTGTGTGTGAAATATGCAATAATATACAACAGAGGCTAACAGGACCATGAAGTAGGTGTGCAACCATTCTCTGAAACTACCAAAAGGTGTGTGTTTATCTAGCCACATGTGTTTTTAGCTGACATTATATCAGCACGATGCACCAAGCTATGCAATAATGACCCCTATACATGCAGTTTTAAAAAGTTCTTCACTGTCTTTTTCTCTATTTTGATTTCACAGACATATTTTTTGTGCGTCTGAAGACATATCATGATTTTCTCAGTACTACAAAGCTAAAGAAATGTTATCTAAAGGATTGTAATTTTATGTAATAGTCTCCACTAAGTTGCTTCAACTACAGGACATATAAAAAGCGAATCACAGCTTTCAGAAGCCACATAAAGCGGAAGAAGGAAAGAGTGAGTTCAGTGGTAGTCTTCCTAATAAACATTCTTTTAACCATTGAAAGTAATACTTTTTTTTCATAAGTGATCAATGCATCAATCCATATTGCAGTCTCTCCGTTATTAAACTGGCTAATTAAGAGGCTGACACGTTTTCCAGCCTTGAGCTTGCTTTCTTCCCTTTGCCTCCATCATTACTGGGTCTTTTCAGTTTGTCACGGTGTCCATCAGAACTTAAGAATTAAGGATCACGCATTTGACTAACTGAGAGTAAAACGTCTGGAACGGCAAGAGATGGAAAGCATGCCATCCTAACCCTGGAACTCAAAGAAGGATGGACAAAATGGGTGCCCCAAAGTCTCTGAGCCTGGACCCAGTTCCCTGGCTCTCACCTGACTCCCACCTGACCACACTCCTGGACCCTCTGTTCGTCATGGACCATTCCAATGGAAAACTGACTCGTCATCTGCCCACATACACTTGTCACAGTGAATACACAGCTGACCTAGTGGGAAACGAGGCTGCTGTAGCCAATTTCCCAATAAATTGACTTCGCTTTTCTTTAGCTCAGAAGAAACATGGCTAAAAATCTAAGATTCTACCAACTTTAATTTAAAATTGAGCAAAGAAGTCAGGGAAAACAGGGCCAGCAAAAGTAAAGGTAAATTATGCTGGATCTCTTCTCTCCCCATGTAAGTAAGGTTTGAGGCAATTTGAAAATACTATAAAAGAGGGTACTTACGATCGAAAAGACACTGTACCCCCTCCTTCGTCATTAATCACCCTTTCTCCTGAGTGTCTGTTTCCAGAAGTGACTCCATCAGGTTTCCTGTGCCTCGACAAGAAGCCTGCCCTTGGCTTGGTTCTCTCCTGTCTGTAGCGTGACACATGCACTTGGGGTTTATCTGTGTATGAAAACAAGCAGGCAACATCACAGAGCATTCTGCAGAGTTCTAATATGCATCTGAGTGAGTCACCTGCACTACGTAATCTACTCCTTTAAAAATTCCTTTGCTCCCATTTTCTAAGTTGGAAAAAAAAGTCAAAATTGGCTGCCTCAAAAAGGAAAGTGCAGATATTTATATTATTTTAATGAAGGGGGTGTAATGCTCTTTCTAAATCTAAAGAAAAGAAAAAGAAAGAGGCCCGTACGTTTCTCGAAAGATGGTTAAGAAGAGAATCATTCTGAGTCTGGAGTAGTACATTTATAAAAACGCTAAGTTTTGTCTCTGTTCGCTTGGGATACTGAGCAGAGGAAGGCTGGAGGCAAGACAATTAAGTTTCCGTTACTAATTTAGTTCTTTGCAGCATCTCCTAGCAATCTTCCCTAAGTGCCTCCTGCCCAGTTGTGTCGCCTTCTGTGTGGGAGCCTCTGACGAGGTGAGACCCGCCCATGCCCCCCCCCCCCCATCCTGGAAGAAAGGGTGCGGCCGAGGTGTTTCACTCGTGCGTGTTACGGTCCACACACGTCCTACAACCCACACTAATGACACTGTGATTTCAGGATTAGTTTCAATAGAGATGTGATTTATGGGGACGATGCCAGAGAAAGTCTATAGCAAATAATAGAGAGGAACATAAATAAATCACAGCTCTTTCCATGGAAAAGAAGAAAGTTCTTTGTAAGGTGAGCCATTTCCAACTCAATTAGCTCATCCTCATCCTTACAGCTGCAGCGCACGCACTGCCCACCTGGATGTAGAGTGACAGGTGAGCGGCCGCGCGTCCTCGAGCGCGCTGCTCTGCAAACGTGCGGCTGGCATCTCGCTCCCCTGCTTCGCACAGGTGCCCCTGCACCAAGGGGCAGGCTGCCTGCGGTGTCGGGCGGCTCAGGACACCGGCTTGAGTAGTGCGGATAAGCAGCCAGAGCGGCGCTGGGTACGTCCCCCAAGTGCCATCTTGGAAATCAATGCATCTAATGGTATTAAAAACGCCTTTGGGGGACACGGTCTCATGGTACATATTCCGAGGCTGCCAGCGCTTCGGCAGATGACCTTGATTCTTAGGCTGCTTACTGCTGCTTTGCTTCTACCCTGAAGGCACCTTCTGCACATCCTGCAATGTCACCCAGGTTCCGGCTCTGACCAGCAGCTGCAGCCAACAACACCCAGACAGGTATTTCCAGCCCAGACCTTGTCCTGAGACGGAAAGGACACGGCCGTTCAAGGTTCCACTGAGAAGGCAGCACTGTGTCCTTCCGCGGCCTCCCACGTCGCCCACGGGCCACCACGCGCAGCGCTCTCTCCGGGTTGTCACCTCCGCGCACTGTCTGCACCTCAGGCTCAGTTATTAGCCGTCCTCTAGCCCTGGGCGCCCCTGAGCTTGTTCTAAAAAGAGAAACAGCGCTGGAGGCCGGCACATTAGGAATAAGAAATGCAGCTGGAGCGTCTCAACTTTTCCTGCTGCCTCCCGGGTAGGCTGCAAGGTGCGGAAGACCAGCGAGAACACAAATTTCAGCTTCTACTGAGACAAACACCGCAGCACCCTGAAGCTTGTCTGGTCCCTTCTAGGCGCCAGGCCTCGCGTTATGCGGTCCCTACACAGAGCATTTTACCTGCAGCACATCTATAATACTTACTGGTATTACTTACTAATGTATTAGAAATAATTTTAAAAACAACCAATCAACCAAAAAACAAAAACAAGCAAACAACAACAACAAAAAAAAAAACAACAGTGTTTATGTCTAGACGTGATGGCATAGTCACTTATGGTCATTTTGAAATTTCTTGCTCTGCTCTGTTGTATGCTGTAGATCATTGAAAATGTTGGCTAATTGTGTGATCACGAGCAAAAAGAAAACTCATGTATACCTCCCTCAAAAGTGTTCCTAATCCACGTCTCTCCTTTTGTTACTAGTTAATGAACTACTGATAAGAGTACTGAGTGTTTCCTGTCTTCTTCTCCTCGTTGAAATCCACCTCTAATTGGTCACCAAATTCTGCCATCTCTCTTTTGAAACATTTCCAACTGTCATAAACTTTAGAGTCTCGTTTCTGTTTTTTATGCAATTTCAGTCTCTCTTATCTGGCCCTCCTGTTACAGCTTCACTCACCTCAACCCCATTGTCATGCGGGGTGTCAGGCGGGGCCTCTGGTCCCGCTCCCCACATAAGAACACAGGACATGGTGAGGCCAAAAAGGAACACCCACAAAGCCATAGATAGGGGAGTCATACCACTATAGTCTCACTGGCAGCTGGGTTGGAGACACAGGGAGCAGGAGACACAGGATCCGCAATCCACACTCCGCTGTGCTAACTGCAATCCGCGCTTGCCAGCCACCATCTTCTTGCTAGCTCAGCCCCCATTTTCTGCTAGCATAGCCACGGCAGTTATATTGGTGGCTAATGGCTCACTGGTCACAGCTAACTGCCAACAAGCCACAGCTGATGGCCATCTAATCAAAGTTGGCCATTTACTACCTGAGCCAGCACCTTTCCACGTGAGGCCGAGAGCCTGGAAACTGCACTCCTGGCTCTGTCCCCACATCATCCTGTTACATCACCGCTGAGCCATCCTTCCTGAAGGAAGGGTGCCAACTTCTTGCCTCCACAATGCAGTGTACAGACCCACCAGGAGACTTTGAACCAGGTCGTTTTCCATTTCTTTCAATCTCTCATTACGCATGTCTTTAGCACCCTCAGCTAGAGCGAGTTTCCTCTGATGACACGTGTCTAAAGCACACCCATTCTCTTCTCCCACCTAAGTTCCCTTTTCCCACCATTTTGCCCATAATCTCTCACATGAAAATGAGTCCACTTTGTTTATGCTTCTCTCATGTGGTTCCATCATCACTGCAGTCGGATGGTGTGGGTGGGCAGGTGACGTTCTCCTTTGCTGAGTTGTAAGCTCTTAAATCTTGGAAACCTGCCATTGCTTTACTCCATGGATATCCCCAAGTTCACCCCCAAGTCACCTGCCACTGGTGTCCTCCTCCCCCTGTTCAGAGTCACTCTAGGCCCTTCCCCATCCCTTGGTGCCTGGAGAGCTGACCGGATAGGCTTCATCCAGGTCTAACCCGTCCTATAGCAGGATCCGCAATGGGGACGCCCGGAGTGAGGAGGGCGGCCTGGAGTCTTTGTTCCTCAGCCCCCTCCAGTGGGAAACAAGGCAGCTGAACTCCCTCACTGGAAACCACAGCCCCTGCAAGCCGCCCCGCCCCCCATCACTCTGTGCAGATCCCAGGGACGTCTCCCTTTTCTTGACCCTTAGGTCCTAGCAGTGGTATTGCACCCATTGCTGCTGGCGAAGCACAAGCCACCCATGCCTGCGGGAATAGTCCCTTATGGAAACCACCCCACACTGTCCCATCTGTGAGTTTCTAGCAGAACGTGACTGAGGAACTTCTAGCATATTCTAAGAGGGGTCCATCTGCTGGGTGGAGGGAGGACTTGGACACAGAGTGAGTGGGAGGGCACTTCAGATGGGTATTTTTAGAAGTGTCATCCTCACTTTACTTCAAAGACTCTGGATTTCCAGGGTGTCATATATATCGATATTCAAATACAAAGGCAAGAATTCCAGTCTTCAGTAGATCAATAGTAATTATTTTAGAATAGTCGGATACATTGATTTATCCGCATCTCTGACCCCTTCCACTAACACAGATGAGCAGGGCCGGCACGCGTGCACGCTCACACACAGGCAGGGCGCTTTCGTCCCGGGCCGGCAGTGTCCCGCCGTGTCATTTGTGTGCTCACGGGCACCTCTGTCCTCTGTTACAGCGCTGAGCCCGCATGTTACTCATCTCCACCTGGGTGACCATTTCAGGAGAACACAGCTCCATCAGTTTATCTATTAATAGCTGCGTGGAGCTTACGCACAGGGCATCAGGCCGCTCCTCCATTGTGTCCTCACGATAGACACGGCTGTCCTGTGCAGTAATTGTCCACGGGTCTTCCCAAACTCCTGAATTAATGTGCAGTAGAAACTTTGGAGGAGAGGGACAGGGGGTGTGTGTGTATGTGGGTGACACCCTGGTAGATAGAGCTGGGATCATTTCACCTGAAGAGGAAAGTAGTTTGCTTAATAGAAGTTCAGCGAGTTTCTGTACAGATCTTTATTCTGTATTCATAAAGGTCAGTGTCTAGTAAAATGCAAACCCTATGTATCAAGGAGGAACACATACAAAGGCTTATTGTAGGAGGAGGGGGAGATAAAGTAATGAGGGTCCTGCAACAGGAACACTCTTCTGGCCTCCAGGTCGCTGACTGTCTTAGGGTTGAGCAAAGGTTTCCCTTTGTGGGACCAGTGAGGCGAGAGGGGACATGGTGGGGAGGGTGGATCAGCAGCAGTGGTGTCAGGGGGTGTAGACCCCACGAGGTTGCCCCTCGGTGCTCAGGCAGAGCTGTCTGCCAGCCTAGGCTGAGGGCAAGTCCAGTTGCGGGGGCCTGGGGGTCGGGGAGAAGCTTAACCTGTCTGGTTAACATGCGTTTTGTTTGGTGTATCAGTGGGGCCAGGGGTTTAGCAAATCATTGATGTGGCACACATGGGATGCTGCAGGGTCTGTGTTCAACTTGCTCATTCAAACACAGGGTGAAACTTTGTCATTCTTTTCCCCAACTACGAGAGCTGATATTTTCAGAATAGGTAATGGATAAACATATGAAATCTCCTTTGCTCGAGGTCTCAGAAGATCACATAGATTCCCTAAAATTATTTAGGTTGTAATCACTTAGAGGAAAAACAATGCCTGTGACATGAGCTCTGGTTCAACAGATCTGAGTTTGGGTCTCGCCCACACCTGGCGGCTGGCGTGGCCCCAGACAGACCGCTATCCTTCCTGTCCTATGTGCTCACCTCTGAAATGGCAATGATTAGAGCCACGTCTCAAACACCAGATGAAGTGGCTGAAGGAAAACGCGGTCGCAGGTCTGGTTTACATTTGGAAAGTGTAACAACAACAGTAAAATAATAAGCTTCCTTTCACTCTCCAGCCACAAAGATCAAAGAAAACACATTTTAGTCATAAAAATTAGTCATATAATTATTATTAATACAACCTAAGCCATTGGAAATAATTAAACCTTTTATTTCTTATGGCCATGCTTTGAGATGTAATTATACAAAAATATTTAATTTGTATAAATCCTTCAGCTCTCATATCTTGCTGGGACATGTTCTCGCAAGACAATATTATCAAGAATATAGTGAAATTTAAGCAAACCCAAATGAACCACATGTAAAAAAGATACAACATACGTTTTTCTCATATATTTACCTTTCTAATGTTGGAGAGGAAATAGCACACTTAGGTTGAAAAGTCAGTTGGTTACACTTTACTCCTGTTAACATTAGAAATGAAACATTGCAAACCCTAGGAAACATCAGAAAACTCCTGATTTGAAAGGCGTTTTCTTCATTAAAGTGTGCTAGCTCTTAAGTACAGTACGCACTACGATTGTAACTGTATCCTTGTTACAGGAGGTAATGAGGCCTTAAATTGGGGGAATTTAAATACTATCGTATGTTATTGGTATAACTTTCCAACATGATTACTCAGGAAGCTATTAGATGGAAAATTCATCAGAACAATAGAACATGTGAACAGTGGAACTGAAAATTACCCTTTTCCTAAAAATGATACCCCCAATTTCCCACTGGCTGGTGTTGCTCTGCATTCTCCAGCCTCCCCTCACTCGGTCCTGAGACTCTCTCTCTCGCCCAATTCGTATGCTATCTCATGATTTCAGATCTTTCTTCAAAGTCCGTATAGTTGAGGAAATATACTATACGGACTTTGAAGAAAGATCTGAAATGAAACTAATACAACACAATGATATTAGTTTCAATATTATATTAGTATAATATTACAATATTATATGATATTATAGTTGACATACACTACTATGCTAATACAACATAGTGATTCAACATTATATAGCTTATGAGGTGATCACCATCACCCACTGACACTATAAGAGGTTGTTATCGTATTGTTGACTATTTTCCCCATGCTGTGCACTACATGTCATGACTTATTTTATAATTGGAAGCTTGTACTTCTTAATCCCTTCACCTTTTCCTCCCAGCTCTTCCCACCCTCCTCTTATCTGGCAACCATCAGTTTGTTTTCTGTGTCTATGAGTCTACTTCTGTTTTGTTTGTTCATTTATTTTGTTTTTCAGATTCCACCTGAAAATGAAATCATGTGGTATTTGTCTTTCTCTGGCTTATCTCACTTAGCATAATACCCTCTATGCCCATCCATGTCATCACAAATGATGGGATTTCTTCCTTTTTACGGCTGAGTAATATTCCACTGTATATATGGACCACCTTTTTTTTACCCATTCATCTGTTGATGGGCACCTAGGTTGCTCCCATATCTTGGCTGTTGTAAATAATGCTGCAGGGAACACATATCTTGTCAAATTACTGTTTTTGTATCCTATAGGTAAATATGCAGAAGAGAAACTGCTGGGTTATATGGTAATTCTGTTCTTAACTTTTTGAGGAACCTCCATATGGTTTTCCATAGTGGCTGCACCAGTCTGCAATCCCACCAGCAGTGCACAAAGACTCTTTTCATCACTAGTCATCGCGGAAATGCAAATCAAAGCCACAGTGAGCTACCCCTGCACACCTGGCAGAATGGCTGGTACCTAAAAGATAACAAATAACAAACGCTGGCCAGGATGTGGAGAAAAGGGACTTCACACCTTTGACACGCTGGTCTCACTGACTCAGCGCTGTCCCTCTGTCTGTCTGGGTGCCCAGAGGCCTTGTCCACACTCCTCTGAGAAGCGACCGGAAAAAAGCTTTTAAAAAAGTGAAGTAGGCGAATTGTGTAAAATCAAACAGAAGGATTTTCACCAGGAGCTTTTAGAAAGGGAACGTTTAGGCCCTCATGATGACTTTTAGTAAATAGAGATTTAAAATGTCTAAAAGAAAAAAAGGTAAAAAATCAAATGACAGTATCTCACAAGAGTTCTCCTAACTGCTGGCTCTCTGGGACTGTGGCCTGTGAGCCGTCAGAGATGCAGGATCTGGGGTGCAGGGCCTGGGGTACAGGGTCTGGGGTATAGGATCTGGGGTGCAGGCCATGGTTAGAAACCCATACACGGAGGAAACTGCTCTCCCACACCATTCCTTGACCACTGGGTCTGAATCATCTTCTATAGAAGCTGACCTTGGACACGAGATTACTTCACTCTCTGTGGCCCCAGGAGCCCTGGGTCCTCCCTACTCAGTGCTGCTCCAACAGGGGCTCAGACAGGTGGGCAGAGGTGTGGGGGGCCAGGCCTTGCTGGGTGGCCACTGGCATCAGGCCTACCCATGGGAGACGTCAGTGACGATGTGGGACTCTTGCCTCTTGCAGACCCAGCCTGGATTCTATTTTTAGTGTTTAATCCTTTAATACGCTTCCTAGGGCTCTGTATCCAATAGCCTGGAAACACCTACGTCCCCTCCCTCTGAAATGAATGTTGGTAAAATATACTGTTAGCATCACAATAACCGAAATCGACAAGTTATTACTCATGGCTGCTGCTCCAACTTTTCTACTTTCCGAGGGCTTAATCAATCTCCTCATGTTGTTCCCATATTCCTTAATGACTTACTTTACAGTGATTTGTTTTCAAAGAGTGAAACCTCTTCAAACAAGCACCACTCAGCATGATTTCCCTAAGAGGCCACTTGTGAGTCTGCACGCGGGTGCCCAGTCTCAGGTCGGCGTTTGGACGCTGACAGCCTCTAACCAAGGATGTGTTGGAAACAGCAATTAAAAAATGGCTGAATTGTTTCTTTATGTGGTTATGCAACCGGTGATCATTTTTTTTTTTTTTTTTTTTTTTTTGAGAAAAAAAGGGAACTGCTGCTGGATGACAGAGAGATGCCTCAGCAGCGAATAAAATGAATACTTGCTGTAAAAAAAATGTCAAAATGTGGATGTGCCTCCAATCATTTAAAAAATAGAAGGTGATAAGTTGAAAATGTCAGGTAATTGGCAGACAGATAGAAAGTTAAACTGTGTCCTCAGTGAAGAAAATTAACCAGCAGCTGCCAGCAGAGGCCCCAAGGTCAGGTGAATGCCAGAACCAAGCACAGCCCAATCATTCAGGCCGGCCTCGCCGGCGGCCCCTCCCTGGTCATTTCCAGCTCTCTCAGGAACTGCCCTCCACTACTGCCAACATGTGTTCATTTCTAAAAATTACATAGATTGTGATGTATTACCCATCACACGACAAAAATCCACTGTGAATTAAATCAGCCCTTTGTTTAAATCGCTCCTTGGCAATACGCATCAAATCATCATAAATGACACTGAAGTTATAATCTGCAGTCCCCGGCCTCAGCCCCTGCTAAGGCCCCACCACGGGACGATCAATACTTACTATTCATTTTTGAAATGATCTCCACATTGATCCCTGAACAAGCAGCAGCGACACAGAGGCACAGTGCCGTTAATACAATAATTATATAAAGGTTTACAGGCTCATCCTCCCAGCCAATAAAAGCTGTCAACTGGCAACGACAGTTACAATCCCATAATCCATCAAAACCCTGTTCTCTGACCTATGGGCTTCTGGGCTTTCAGAGCCACGACACACACGCTGGCGCGGAGGGGACCGCGCCGACTGGCTGAACAAAGGCTGTGGATGGAGACGACTGATTAAGGAAAAATCCTGGGAGTAGCCTGCGTCCTTTGTATTTTTTTTATTTTTTTATGTTATGATAGCGACAATGAAGGGTCATCTATTTATCTGTTTGCTAAGTGTAATTCACCAAGAAAGACTGCAGCTCGTCACTTCTCAGCTTTTAGCGTTTGGTCTTTATTTTACCCGGTTTGGCTCAGGACCCGATGACATATAGTAATGAAGTCAGCCCCTGGAAATCAGAGAGACACAGGTGCCATGGGACAGAAACAAGGGAGGACCTGAGGCCACAGGCCGGGGGACAGATGGACGGACGCGGCACGTAGCCTCGGAGCTCACACACAGAGACGTAAACACCGACACACGGGCACATCCACGCTCAGACACACACACATGCACAGAATTATACTCAAAAGCTTTCTAGTCAAGTTCTAATGGTGATTGTAAATTTACTAAAGAAATCCTGCAAGTTTTCTGTACATGTGTCTATATTACCATTAAGTGTAACAATCATTATCTGACTCTGTTTAATATGTCATTAAATTGAATGTTGCTTAGGGAAATAGACTGACAAAAGTGAACTGAATAGACCTTGAATTTTCTATTAATTTTTAACTGTTTTCAATCAGGACTTGGAAAATGAAATTGGGGGCCAACAGATGCCTAATAATGTAGCGGGGAAGGGGGCGTATTCTCCCTACGGAGCAGGTGGGCCATGTAGGTGATGGACACACGAGGTCCCAGGGGAAGTCGCTGGGGCCCCTGGCGCACACGAGCCATCGGAAGGCACAGGCCGAAGAAAAGGAGCTGCGATGTCAACGGCGACGGGATGTCAGGATTTTCAGCTTCCACCTTAGTTCAAAGTCTGATTCTTCAATGTAATTCGTCCTTTCCCAAACCATTTTTTCCCAAAGTGGTATAGACCTCAAGCATGTCAAAAATGACAAAAGACTGGCTTTTAAAAGAATTTTTGGAAAATGTGCTTACTATTTAATTATTACCAACATTAAAACACTCAAGAGAAATGGTCACCCGGCCTGGAGCGGGTCTGCTTTCAGTGTGTCTGTGCTGCCACTCGGTTGGAGGAGGTGTCTGAGGAAACTGGCAGGTTGAGGTTACCTGATGGGGGCCGAGCCCAGTAAACTCGCGCAGCACGCAGATGGGGCAGGTGTCCAATCCGTCAACTCACAAGACGCCGTGGATGGAAAGAACTGTAAATACTAACCCTCGGGTTTGGGGCGTTATCAAAGTTTGTCCTAAGCCCCGATGTCTTCTGTCTGTTCATTTTTTATTTGCTTATTAAAGAGCTGCATTGCACGTCCACTGAGGGCACAAGTGGGGAGAGAAAAGTGAGTGAAGCAGGGGCCGGGCTGGAGAGCTAGGTTCAGGGAGGAGGGATGCACCAAGCCTCGAGGAGACACCGGGGTGGAGCATCGGACCCGTTTCCGGGACCCAGGCACCCAGAGTGTCGCCGTCCCCCACTCCACCCTTCTGGGTCCATATTCTCCATGCGGCATCTTCGCCTTATCCATCTATCTGTGCTGCAATTTTTTGCGGCAAGTAAGTCTGCCGCATTACTAATTGGCGGTAAGGGGATTTTGCCATAAAGAAAGATAAAAGTTACGAAAAATAAAAGAAGGGTATTAAAAAGGAAATAACAAAATTTATTAGACTTTTTTGCAAAATGCAGATATTGAATATATTTTAAATGTGTGTAGATTCATGGCATGACTGAGCAAATAACTGATTCTGTTTTGTGGATTGGACATAAGTACTTTGTTCACCCAAAATGTGGGTTCAACTCAGTGCCCTCAGGCCCCTGTGACTGTCTTTCTCCTCCCAGTGCAGGGTGTTTCAAAATAAACCAAATCGTCTCATCTGGAGGAAATGCTAAGTGTTTAAAGACCACCATCACACATCTATTGTTATTGTGTAGACCTCCATGAGGGCTAGCTACGTTTTATAGGTAACATAAAAGTGGGAGAAACGGGAGAACTTGGTCAACGGAGGAATGAAAGCGAACAAGCAAACAGACCAACCTAAACCGTCAACCAAAGTGACATCGTTTTTTGGGGGGCAAAATTGCCTTACAGCCAATTGGTTATGCAGTGAGAATGTTTGCGGCCAAAATGCTTAGGGCACAGACGCTGCAGCGAGAGTCCCCAGAACCAGCACATCCTCCCGCTTTGTGCACTTACTCTGCTAGAGGACCGCCCTAGGCACCTGGAAGCCAAAGGACCATGAAAAGACATAGATGGGAGTCAGAGGGAAGCTTCTGTGTCCAGGCAGAGGGCCGCTGGCGGTGGACAGCCACCTTCCCGTTTCAGACCAGGTCAGAGCCGCAGTGATGGAGCCCACAGTCCCGTCCAGGGCACACCGACCTGTGGGCAGTGGTCCAAGGCAGCCAGCCTGGGCACCGCGGAGTCCAGCGCATGCCTCACAGCCCTTCTAGCTCTTCCAGGGTGAGCTTTTGGCTGCAAACTGTCAGCGTTCTCCCCTTTGGACGTCCTGGAGTGAGTATGGACTTTTCCCCTGGGGTAGACACACAGCAGGCCAAACCCTCAGGGGAATTCATCAGAGAAGAGGCTTCTGAGTCAGTGTCCTTCAGTCTGATAGAGGAACACACTTTCATCCCAGTATTGCCTACAAGCACCTGCCGATGGTGAAAACACGCTGCAGCTCCTGAGGGGAAATGTCCAATACTAGAAATGTGTGATGTGGAGGTGTACAGAAATTAAAGGGAAGCGTAGACGCATAGAAGGAAGTGATGGCATGGAGTTGAGGATCGGGGGTTCATAAAGAAGCATACATCCATTCTTTCAACTGTCTTTCACAAAGCTCTGTTTGGAAGTGGCCGCTCTGCCTTGAGATGTGTCTTTTCATATGAGGAATTCCCCTACCCAGTTGTTCGCCCGCTGGAAGAAGCGTCAGAGCTCATGTGAGCATAAACCCGAGTTGGTCCTGGGAACTTACCACAGAGCCCTGCGGTGCGGGTCCACCCAGCCTCCCTGCCGTCCTCTCATCACCCAAGTTTCCCCTCGGCTTGCCTGCTTCTCATGAGCACTGTTGATCTGGTCTTAGTCCACTCAAGCTGCTCTCACAGAGTGCCACAGACAGGTGGCTTATAAACAACAAACATTTATGTGTCACAGTTGTGGAGTCTGGAAGGCCAAGATCAAGGTGCCTTTTTGTGAGTCACGCTCTGGTGAGGGCCCTCCCTCCTGCGGGTAGATCCAGATGGCCGACTGCAGAGAGCGCTCTCCTGTCTCTCCTTCTGAGGGCACTAATCCCATTCCTGGGTGCTACACCCTCAGGCCGGTAACCTCCCAATACCATCACACTGGGGGGTTAGGTTCCAGCGTGCGAGTTTTGGGGGGCACACAAAGTGTCACTCTGTTGTAAGAACCTTGGATGGTTTCCCGACCTCTTAGGAGATAGACCAACACTCTTGACAAAGGTGGAGAGCTTGTGTGAGCAGGCCAGGCCAAGAGCCGCGTGTCTCTGTGCTTTCCTCCTCCAGCAGGACACTGCAGACGCGTCCCCACACGGGGCTCCTTGGCCCTGCCTCCTCAGCTTGCACCTGCACACTCCTCTGTCTGGACCTCTCTCACCCTCGTGCCTCCACTCCTCTCCCTTCACTTCCTCCCAGCGACTCGTTAAATCTCAGCCTGAAGGCTGGCCTGCCCTGACCCTGTCCATCCTACAAGACCTCATATATTCAGGTTGTACCCTTAGTAGCACTTGTTGCAATTAAAATGAAATACTTGGGTGGTGATTAGATCGACTTCTACTCCCTTACTGGGACATCAGTTCCCAAAGACAGAAGGAAGCCTTGCTTAGTTGATAATGATATCCTTACAGCAGGACAGAGAACCCCACACTTGTCACTTTACCACTGTCTGTTGACTGAATAAAGGAACAATTTAGCCCCAGGTCACCCTGCTCACACCCGAAGTGCCATGGTTGTCCAACTCAGATGAAGCATTTTTTTTTAATTGAGGGAAAAAGCACATAACATAAACGTACCACTGTGATGGTTTTCAGTTGTACAGTCCAGTAGTGTTAAGTGTGTCAGCTGTTGGGGACACAGGCCAGGGTGAGCACAGGGGCTCTTGTGTGGAGGCCACCTCTCAGATGGTAGCAAATGGAATAGGAGGCAGGGGACCTGCTGGAGTGGGCACAGAGAGTTGTCTCGGGCGAGTTTGAGGTCCCTGAGGGTTGATCCCCCTGGAGGGAAGACCCTTGAATTGGCTGGTCGGGATTTGAGGAAGATGAGATTCTAGGTCAGTCAAAGGAGGAATTGGGTCGATTAGAGGGGCATTCTTTTTACTCAGTCTGAAGGGGAAAAGGTACGTTGTCAGCTGGGATGAAACACGGGGAAACTGAAGAATTTCTTGGCTCCACAGAAATTGGATTTTATCAATAGTGGCACTGCCATTTTGTCTGAGTTAGATACCTGTCTACATGTAAATTGAAGATACACTCCCCAGGTAAGTATGTCATAATAAATATGATTTATTCTGATAATTCTTCCTAAATATTAACTATCAGAGAAATCCCTGCCATTGGAGAAACCATTAAAAAGATGGAATGATGCGGCATATTTCCTTACTATTTTGCTTCTGGGATGGGCTTACCCAATACTGGTTAAATTTGTGTGTGACAAGAAGAGGGGGACCCTGAGAAACCTGGACCTGGCGCCGACACCTGGGGTCATGAGGACTCCTGAGCAGAAGCTCCAAACTGGTGGAGAACCAGTTTCTCAAGGTACGAGGGTTCTTGGTCCCAAATCTCCGTCCATCTTTCGTCCCTCCCATAATTCAGGCTGCTCACATGCGTTTCTGGTCTCACCCCTCCAGACAATAGCACACGTCGTGTTGAAGCACGGCTACATAAGGATACATATGAAATTCTCAGGAGGCTCGGGATGCCTTATCTCCCATTTTTATTTAATTGCTTTCGACTTATAACAATGGGGAAGTAGTGAGCTGTGGAAGAGCCGCAGTATCTGAGCCACAGACGATGTTTCTATTATCTCGCTCGCATGAAGGTCACCGACCTATGACAGTCGAAGTAGCAGAAACATTAGAAATCATGTGCAATTTAATCTTTACACAAATAAAGGAAAAGTACCACAATGCCTGAATAATGAAGACTCTCTCAGAGAAAAAGAGAAGTCTGTCCCTGAGGATGGTCTTCATTTTCTCTCCGGCACTGTTCCAACATGCACACGCTGAGATTCGCTCTCTGGGCTGACACTCGTATTAATAGAATTTTGGCTGGAAGAGAGTCGATGTTCTCGGTGATTGCCTGTGCAGCGGTGACTCAGTTCTCCTTCACTCACTCATTACTGCCCCGTGTCAACTCCTGGAGACCATTGTTCACTGAAAAACTGTCATCGGGACTGAAATTAACCGTTTTCCCTCCTGTTCCAAGTGAGAATGTTGCATGTCCCTCACTTTCAGGGTACACCTGCTGTATCCTTGACCTTTTAGAAAGTTGCAAAGAAAGCGAATACTAGTTCTAAGCCCCAATGAATTAGCAGTTGGGGTTTTCTGTGGCAGAAATACAAGGTCTGGGTATCATTAAAACAGAAAATGATTACTGGTTTTGCGTGAACTTCCCATAAATGTTTGCTGTGATCCAGGAGAGCCTAGTTATATCTGAAAATCTGTCTCTGCCCTTGACCCCTGGACCCACGCCCCCAGGGGTGGGCGTTCACAGAAGTGCTGTCCCTTTAGCTGGGAACAGGAAGCAGGAAAACACAGACTCTCTGTCAGCTTTTCTTCACATGGCACAAGGACCAGGAGAAGGAAGTGACCTCACACTACGCAGGCCTCCCAGTTATTACCAGAAGATTCCAGACACCCACCCAATAGGAAACTAATAGGTTGATAGAACCAGGGAGACAGGATGACGCAGCAAAATGAAGAAAGGAAGACGGAGCTCTCAGAACACGTGGTTCCTTTTTGTGGCTTTGGTTTCTTATGTTTAA
The DNA here is from genome assembly GCF_036562045.2 of Rhinolophus sinicus. Taxonomy (NCBI): domain Eukaryota; kingdom Metazoa; phylum Chordata; class Mammalia; order Chiroptera; family Rhinolophidae; genus Rhinolophus; species Rhinolophus sinicus. The sequence goes on from NC_133758.1 coordinate 1,290,115, forward strand.
GTGAACTTTCTATTATAGAACAATTTAGATTTACAAAAAAGTCACAAAGATGCTAGGAAGACTTGTTGCATACCTACCAACGGTTTCCCCCAGGGTTACCACCCAACATGACAAGGGCGTGTTTGTCACACTGAGGAATCTACCGTTATTGATGACACTCCATCCTCCTGTGGACTCCACTAGCCTTTCCCCAATGACAGTCTTTCTGTCCCCAGAGCCCATTAGAACCTCGTGTGACATTCAGCAAACATGTCTCCTTGGCTCCCCTGCTGACTGTTCTCAGATGTCCTTCGTGTGCAGGAGGACTGTCACAGGTTACCCGCGTGCCCTTCAATGAAATGAGGCTGACGCTTTTCTCATGACTAGGATTTATGGGTTTGGGGAGGAAGCCCCCAGCACAAGAGGGCTGCTGTCATCACCTCCAGGTGCATCCAGGGACCCATGTGAGGCATCACCGATGATGTCGATGGCCTCACCGAGGCTCTGTCTGTCTGTTACTCCCCTCCCCCTCTGAGTGCTATACTTTTGGAGAACAGCTTACTAAGCACAGACCACTCCTGGGGGTAGGGAGCTGTGCTCCATTTACCTGCAGGGGAGCAGCCACATCAATTACTTGGATCCTAGGCTGGAAATGTGTCTCTTCCCCCCCACTCACTTTTTGATCACGTTTATATCAGTATGGACTCACTGACGTTTACTTTATACTCAGAGTACCACCCAGCATCCTGCTTTTTATGTTGTGGCTGAGATTGTCCCAGCTTCAGCCACCGGGCTTTTAGCTCTCCCTGCATCTCCTTTAGCAGCCCCATCCTCAAGAGCACTTTTCTTTCCCTTGTTATTTAACACTTTCATACCTTCTGTCACTACAAGATACTGCAGGCTTATCTACAGCCTGGACCTCAGTGCCGGATGTGCTTGTTGCAAATGGGGCCCCCTTACTTCCAGGCCCTTCAATAGCTAGAGTAACATATGTAAGCAAACTCTTCCATCGCTCTCTGTCTCTCTCCCTCTCCTCTCTCCATTATTCCACCCAACCCTCCATCTATCCATCCATCTATTGCCATCTATCTCTATCTATCTATCAATCTATCTATCTATCTATCTATCTATCTATCTATCTATCTATCTATCTATCCATCCATCATCTATTCACCTATCATCTACCCACCTACCTATCCATCCATCATGTCATCATCCATCATGATCTGTCGTCTGTCTGTCTAATCTAATCTCTCTCTCTATCATCATCACTTATCTTAATATCCACCCATCCATCATCCATTCATTATCTAGCATCTATATATCTATCTTTTTCTGTAACCTCCCATTTAACAGTGAGAAACCGGGCTCCCACCATCCACCATTTATTTTTTATTTATTTAATTTCTGTACAGAAATGTAAGATTTTCATGAGAAACAGCTTCACCACTAAGAGCTGTGGAAGTGTGGCTTCAGGGACCTGTGGCCTCACCACTTCCCTTGGACATACCTTAGTTCAGGGAGCTCAGACCACAGGGTCATGCCAGGCTCTCAGAAGTGCTGCTTGCCATCTGTGGGAGAGGAACGGGATCTGATGAGGCAGGTAGAATTGGCAGCCCTGCCACCATCCAGCGCCAGCCCCCAAGCACAGCTGAACCATCACGCCCAGAGCACTTTCGCACATGGCCATGCTGTCCCCACTCCCCAAGCCGTCCAGTTCAAGCTAATCCCACCACACGGTGCCACCCATATGCTGCCTGCTGGAAATTGCTCTCAGTCCTCTCTCACGAATTAGTTATAATAGTCATGTTTATTTAAATTTCAACTAACCAACATTCTAAAACTATTTAAGCTATTTTTTCTGCTTTGTTTTCTTGATGTGCTGATTAGAAATTCCCTCCTCCTTGGCACTAAACATGAATTTAGGGACTCATTTACCAAGTGAGAAGTGTTTTTTAATGTTTGATGTGTTTTGCCTCTATGACGTGGGCGCTCCCCTCATGTGATTGGGCAACAAGAAATTAGGCTGTGTGCGCATAGCTGCAAGGTAGACGCAGAGCCATTCTGAGGAAGGAGAGTTTGGGCTTCGCGTGAAGAACTCATGATGACGACTTCCCACGAAAGCATCAAATCACTTACGGAAACGTACATTCCTTAGCTCCCTCATCTGTCTCGGTCAGTGTTCTGAGACCTGTAATGGTCAGTTCCTTCTGGCCTAAAATGGCTCTCGAGCCTGAAAAAATGGCACTTCCAAAAATGAAAAGCTTTGCGGACTGTCTTGCTATATAATAAATGTGTTATTCTTTGTACTTTTCCAAATAAACTTTATTCAAGCAATGCTTTTCAATCAGTCTTGGTTTCTTTTTGACTTAAGAATACGGATGAAGTATGTTGCTACAAGCGTCAATCAATTTAATCTTCATCCAGAAGTAAGTTTGCACATTGCCAGGTTCCAAGCCCATGAGCAGCAGGTGCGTAGATCAGAACCCATTCTGCATGTTCAGTGGCCTTTTCCAGAGTTTGTGCAGGTGCCCTCACGGAGTCACAGACATCGAACAACTCATCTGAGTCATGACCCAGGTGAAGACAATGACACTGGACTATGAGTAGGGAGGGAACATTTTTTTCTAACAGAGTATTCTGGAAGGAAAAGAAATAGAAATTCTGAAGTGTACCTTATCAAAAGTATTGGGAAAGACTGGCATACGTGTGCCCATGCCAAGTTGAGGAAGCATAACATAAAAACTACCTGCTAAAATCGATTCTTTGCAGTACAGAGTTAGATTAATATATTCGTTTGTCTCTAGAATAAGGGTCAGGTCAGAGCAGTAAGTTCTGGCTTTGATGTATTCTGAACTCCAAATCAAAACAGTGGTCACTGAGATGAAAAAAGTGAAGACTCGGAACACAGACACATCTGCTCATGGACCAGAAATGGAAAAGAAACACAGATCCACAAGCACAGACCGAGCCAGGGCGCTGCCCATCTCTGAGGGGCGGCAGTCACACCCAGGATCTCGGCTCCTGGAGGGAACAGAGGCTACACGCTCATCACAAAAGAGATGCATGACTCAGGGGCCAGGAAAAGAGATGGAAACAAACCAAAACTGCAGACTCACTGTTGTTCCCAGTGAATATTAGCCAGAGACTGGAAACCATAGAAAAGCCTGCTCTTGGCTCCCTGGGTGTCACTGTCACCACTGGCAGACACCCCTGTCCAGTTGAGGGCCCAGGCAGGGGAAGGTAGTCAGTTGGGGAGAGTGACATGAAAATAAACAGATTTCGGGTGGTGCACACACAGGAGATGCACAGGTTGCATTACAAAGTTGTACACCTGAAATCTACATCACATTATTAACCAATGTCACTCCAATAAACTTAATTTTATAAATCACAGGAGCAAAAGTCAAGCAAAACCAGTCGCTCAGAACGGTCTTGCAGATGACTAAAATCCCAGTTCTAAACATACGTTTAAAAAGTCTGATGCTAAAAGACTTTTTCATGCTTTTTAGTGCCAAATGGAAAGGGAATAGGGCCAAATTTGGGAAAGAGCTGAAAGGGAAGAAAAGGCGAGATCATTTTAAGCCCTGACCTTGAGAGGATTATAATCTGTGGGTGTCTCTTGAGAAAACAGCCCTGTCTCTTCATAAAGACTCCGTGTCTCCCTCTGCTCTCAAAGTTGACGAATCTACACAACACAGCTGCACACTTCGTTTTTTATTATTTTTCTAATGAGCTGCCTCTGTTTCATGTGATTAATATTGCCTTCTGATTTAACTGTAAATTGTATTTATATTTCACATTTCTCTTCTCCCTCCAATTGAACCTGGTGACTATCTTCAATTAATCACACTGTAGGCTTTTAATGAATTTCAAATGTCAATTTCTGGTGACGAAGGCCTGATATTAGGCATGTTCGTCAGACCTCCCATAATCCTGTAGTTGGCTTATGTTCTGAAACTGCTTCTAAATGTATACAAAGGAACGAACGGTGTCCCGTAACAGGTAAAGGTGGTAGAATTTGTTCCCTGTGTCTTAGGATTGCCTGATAACCCAAATCCACTTGCACTGGCATTTCTACTCCTGGGGCTTAGCAGTGGTGCCTGACTCTTATAACCCTGCGTTGTAGAATCTTCTACACAGTTTCTTCTAATTATTTGATATGAAACACCACATTTAATTGTGTCTGTTCTAATACAAAATACCTTTGGAAAAATACAGAAAACCATCCATTCCAAACGCAGACACTGGGTTCCAGGACTGAGCTGCAGATTTCCAGTCCTGCTACCTGGGATGTGACCCAACCTGTCAGGCGTCAGTGGGACTTGCTGTTGGTTTTTTGTACCTGTTATTTGGCAGAATCTCTTTTGTCTCTTGCTCCCTTCACATTAACATCTCTTTTGTTTTCATAAAAGGGATGGCGGTTGGCCAAGCCAAGGACTGGAAGGGAGGCAGCGGGCCCCATGGCAATTACCCAATAATGTCCTCGGCGTCCTGGGTAGACATTTCCCCACACCTGAACTCCACAGCCGTGCTCTGCCTCGCTGCCCTCCCACACGACATGGCTTCTCCTGACACAGCTCAAGTCTCCAGTCAGGGCTGATGACACGGCCTCCGGCTCCGGCCGCCTAATGCTTCACGTAATGTCACTCGCTGTCCTGATTCCTCTCTTTGTGCAAAACATCATATGGGTTTGGTAAGGCTCACCCTGATGTCACCTAGCTGCTGTTCTCATGAAAAGTAAGCAAGTGCTCAGTTTTTCAAATCCCCTACCATGACTTTTCACTGCCAATTCCATCAACAGTGCCAGAAAAGGACAAATTCTCCACAATGATTTTGACTCAGAGACGATTTAAGCAAAGTGCTTGCAAGTCTTACAGCCAAGACAGGCGTGTTTGTACCAGAAGGGGCTGGAGGGACAGAAATCACTCCTGCTGATTTCAGCAGAAAATAAATGATTAGAAGACGTTAGGCCATAGAATCATGAGGGTGAGATAATCAGTGTTGGAGGCCACACAACTGGAAGACTGGCCCCCCGAACTGTTCCTTGGAGTCCAGGTGCCGTCACCCCCAGCTGGGCAGACAGATGTCACTCACAGCATTGCTGGCCACCACCTGGTGGCACCCTCCCAGGTGGTCACGGCCTTCAGCTCTCCTCCTGTCCTCGTTCCTGTCTCTTCCCCTCCTCTGAGGGCTGCGGGCTGCTCCTGGGTCCCTCATATGGACCAGGGACCCCTGAGATGGCTGAGTGAGGCTGGGCCTCGTGTGTCCTCCCAGTAGGGTGCCTGTCGTGCCAGCTGCCTCAGCCTAACTGTCCCTGAACGTGCTGAAGCTCCCCCTCCCCTGGAGGCCGCAGGCCCAGGCCAGCTGCATTCCCTGGGAACAGTGTTACTTGTGTTATCTTTCTGCTGCAACAGGCGTGCGCGGCCCTGCCCACTGCCCCTCCGGTCTCTGCTCTGAGCAGAAGGGTTTTAAGAGGATGAGATTATTTATGTCTTTCTCCCCCCTGAGTTTTGACTCTCAAAGTCCACTATGAAAAAGTGTGGCATGCAGAACGGAGATTCAGCTACTTTATCTCCTTAAAGAGATCATTTTAATAAATTAAATCGTCCTCAGGAAGTGTATTGACAAAATTTTTGTTCTCTCGTGATACCAGTAAATTGTACGTATTTTTGAAACGTGAGAACATCTAGAGGTCACTATTTTTGTATTGAAAACGACAATATTTCAATAACAGTTCACGGAATGATCCCTCGTACATATGTGATCTTTGTCCATCCTAGTCAAATTAGATAACTGAATTTAAAGAAATTAGTCTTGACTTAATTTGCACTTTTCCTTTTTTTAATGTAGAGGTGAGATTATTCTAGGAAGTAAACACTATTCATTGTTGCTTTCATATCGTTTCATTTTGAAAAGTATTTCAACATGGAATTAAATCTTCTGGTATTTTTACAGACGCTCGCCGCAGTTTGATCTTATTGACTAAAGATCCAATTACTCTTTCGCGTGTTTGCTCACGGCTCCGCACAGCCACACACCATCTATGCCGTCCCTGTCCGTCTTCTGGGCTACAGTATCATGTGGACGACAGTCCTGCTTGTTTCCAAGTTTGTCCAGACCCAGCCTCCCTTCATCCCTGCGGTCAGGGGCTGAAATTACAGATTGTGGATCCTTTCAGTCTGTTAATGGCTTTTAGATTGCAGGACCAGACTTGATGGCTCAAAGACTCCCCTGGCGTCGACAGTCCGTTTTCACTTTTATAGGAGTCAGGAGCCCGGTCCAGGCTAATTATCAGCCCTTGACGAGACGTGGCACTTCCCTGTGCAGTCTCTCCCTCTGTCCTTGGTGACACACTGCGTCACGTGTGGCATCACATGACAGCAGTAACTACCCTTTGCCCACTCACCTCCCTTTAGCTCACACGCCATCTCTTTTGCAAGATACTCTTTACCAAGACCCTTTGAAACATGGACTAAACTTTCTGTCTCCATTTTCTCGCCCACCATCAGACCTTCAGAGAACACCCATCACCTCCTAGCTCACAGATGAAGAAAATTAACATCTTGGTATAAACTTCCTTTTACTTCAGCATAACAGACAACTTTTTTGTTATACATTAAAGGTCAAATTATTTCTTTTATTTTTCCACTTAACATCAAACCATGAATATTTATGTGTATTTAGTCCTCTTTTCGGCTGGCCCTGGAACAAAGGCAGATTAACAAGAGAAAAGCATAAAACATTATTTTATATAAATTTCACACGATGCAGGAACTTTCGCAAGAAGACCTAGGTTTGGTGAAGAGTGGCAATTCGTAGGAAAATGTGACAGGATGGCAGGCGTGTGCCAAATGCAATAAAGTGGGGACGAGGTGAGGCCTGTTCCCTCACATTCTTCTGAGTCCCATCGTCTCAGAGAAAAGGGCATTTGCTCCTTTTCTCGGGGACCTTGGAGGTGCCCCTCACTTGAGGGCCTCCAGACCTGCCGCTTCTCACGTCCCTTCAGGTTGAAATAGTCACCCCAAGGTGCCATGTTTCGGGTGGCATGCCCCGGGCCTCATTGAACCTTTGTCTGAGTATCCCAGGAACACCTGGGCCATGATTTCTTATTTCTCTTTCTTCTCTGTCCCCACGGGATCACCCCCATCCATGATATGCTGACCTCACCTGGACGCCGATTGTCCAGCTGCCCCAGCTAGAAAGCCGTCCTGGTGCTTTGTCTGCCTGAAGCTTGCCGCAGCTCACCTGCCTGGGAACACTCGGCATCTGTTGTCTGCCGAGCACACCTGGACCAGTACCGCCCTGAACACTGCCCTCCACCCACCCTGAACGGCGGGCCACTGGCATGTCTGTGGAAACCACCTGCGCATGACGGTGACATGTTACATCAAAGCCGGTGTACACGTCCCAACAGAGCTGCTTCGAGTCCTCTGAGCATGGAACCGTGGGGGCACCACCAGCGTCAGGCACCAGAGCACATACACAGCCAGGGGTCATGGGAGCGTGTGACACACAGAGCATCACGTTGGCACTAAGGACTGGTTGGCACTTGGAGGTGGTTTAACTTTGCAGTTCCCACCCTGGTGCCAAGGCACCCGGGCACCGTGGGACATGCTAAATTTTTGAGGGAAACACAAATATCCTTGGCATATGTCACATCCCATACAGACTTTCAGTTACAGGTGACTCGGAGTGTCCACGCTGGATGGGCTATGCTCTTTTTTTTTTAATTTTATTTTATTAAATTTATTGGGGTGACAATTGTTAGTAAAATTACATAGATTTCAGGTGTACAACTCTGTATTACATCATCTATAAATCCCATTGTGTGTTCATCACCCAGAGTCAGTTCTCCTTCCATCACCATATATTCGATCCCCCTTTACCCTCATCTCCCACCCCCCACCCCCCACCCCCCTTAAGGACGCCACGTTTGGGAAACTGGGTTTTGGTGGTTGTTGGGTTGGAGAGTGAGAGTCATGAGAATTAAAATAAACAAGACTTGGGGTGGTGGTGTCTGAGCTGATAACTGAGGCCTGGGCAGCTGTGCAGTCGTGAGGTGTACAACCCCTTTGGCCAGTATGTGTGGTTATCAAGGAGTGGAACTAGATTTCAATTTTTCTTTTCATTACATTTTCAAACAGCTGTAAAGTTGTTACGATGTAAATACTGATTAAGTTGTTTGGATCTAAGTTGTTTGTTTGTTTGTTTGTTTTGTCTAGGGCTGCTTTGAAAAAAATGCCAAGACAGGAAGAGCCCCGCGGCCTGAGAAAGTTTGGAAACTTCTCAAAACAGTCAAATTCAGTGGTTCTTACCCCCCAGGGGACACTTGCTGCTTACTACAGCCAAGCATGAATTCCAGTGCCCGATAAAACTCTAGTACTCAACTTGCACACGTAAGTCCTCAGGTGTCTTTGACACTTATTATTTGTATATGATCCATGAGGGTTCTTTATCAACAAATAAATGAATAGACAGGGATGTGATGGACCCTACCCTTGTGAGCCACTGTGGAAAGCAATACAGAGACACACATCTGTGTGGTCATCTGCCCACAGCTAACGGGAAGGGCGTATTTTAAGTGTCAAATCCTTAGGAAGTCACTGAAAGTATAAATAATAAAAAGTGACTTTCCTGGCTCTGAGGTGGCTTATTTCTGATGAGGGGACAGATAGTAAGTGGAGCTTTCCCTCTGGGCTTCCCTGAGGTAGAATGTCTGTGTTTCGTAACAAAGAATGATTTAACCCAACATCATCCTATCCAGTGCCTCAGGCTGATAAGAAAAGCATTGATCATAAATATGAGAAGCTGATACTTAAATCCTTCCTCTGAGGACCCCCTGAGTCTCCTGTCCCAGGACTAATTATGTACAGTCAAGGGCTCATTCATGTAAATATGCGTTTTGTCTGTAATGCAAAACCTGAGCTAGCTCTTGAACCTCCAGCTCCGTTTACATGTGCAAGATTTATGTGGGATCAAGTAGGAACACGATGCCAGGCATAATTAAAAAGCTGACGGGAATGGATAGACATCGCCATTCACTTGGCTTCACTACAGTCTTCATTAAAATAGGAAAATTTCCCAAGTGCAACATGTTTGAAAGATTTTAAAGACAATCATTTCTTCCAAATCACGTAAAGTTTTCTATGAGAATAATAAAAAATAACACAAAATAAATCTTAATATATAATCATTACAATATTATTATTCACCTCTATTAGGAAAAACATTTAAACCCATCTCTGCCCTCTCACATTTATTGGGAATACTATAAATCCTCGGGAGTGGAATCTAGAATGTTCACCGTGCAGGTAAGTGGACGTGAACAGTGTTGGGAAGGGATGGAGGAAAAGTGACCTTACGAACCTATGCTCAAATGCTGGACCAGCAGTTGGTAGTCCCACCTGGAAGGAAGGCTATATCACACGGAAATCTATGAACATTTATCTAACTTTTAACTCCTGTAAGAGGAAGAAAGTAAATAAAATGTTGACAATGGTGGGTCACAGTAATGACTGAAGGAGATAGTTTCTGGTCCTTACAACTACGAGCCCCAGCTTTTTTTTTTTTTTTTTTTTTTGTATTGTGATAAAACTCACACAAAGTAAAATCCAGTTCAGGGGCATTTAGTGCAGTCACTATGTTGTACAACCATCCCCTCTATCTAGTTCCAGAACATTCCATCACCACTGAAGGACACTCCACACCCATGAAGTAACTTCCTTTCATTTAGAATTTTTCTTATGTTGACTTTGATTTATCTACAAAATACTAGAATCCACAGAATGGCAAGCTATGTTACAGAAAGGTGCTGCCATGTCCGTTCACTTAGTGGTTTGAGATTTGAGAGGGAGACAAAGTTAGTTTTAATACTGCGTTGAGAATGAGGTCGTTATGAAAAGACATTAGTGATCTTTGCTTTTTATGGATTTCCATGATTGGGATAAGGTGATGTATAGCTGACAGCACCGCTTAAATATGTCTGGGAAGCAAAACGCAAGATTACAGGCTGCTTAGCAGCTAAAGAGGGTTATGCTGAAGAATGGTGGATGTAATTTCTTTGAAAAAATGATAAGCAAAAGGATTGGATTTAATCTAATATCAGCGCTAAAGCTAGCTGCAATTGTGGGCAGCATTTGGGTAGACCAAGCAGATGATCCTGAATTAGCACAGCACACACATCAGCTCTGTGGGTTTATCAGATTATCTGCATTACCCGCTAATGCTGGCGTGTTCGGTAACATGCAATAAGCACTCTCGAGCATCATATTTCTGTGGTGTAAAATATCCTCAAAGTACATTTTAATTGTTTTAACAAGATAAAGCACGCTATTTTTGCATGAATAATATTATCAGTATTGCATCAAATCTCTTCATTTATTATCACTAATGCTACTTAAAACAGATGTTAATAGAGTAATCCATTCTCATACCGTGACCCTGGTCAGGAGTACATGATGGTTCATATTCATTATGCTGAGCTAAGAGAGGGCTGCTGTTATAATATCACTTAATTTATATTCTGAAAAATGCTCTGGGGACCGGTTGCTCTGATGCATTAGAGCTCTAGCTAAATCACAATATTTGAAGACAAGTGGGGATGGCAGATAACTATTAAACGAGTCCTCCTGTACTCCTGGCTCTTCCAGACACGCAAATGAAGGAGCTAAATCCCAGTGACCTCATCAAAACATACAATTTACCTGTGCAAATTCGGTATGCATTTACGTGGTATACATCCGGATTTGCATTCGATTCAAAGTCCTAGTGAAATGTCAGACCGTATGTCAACGTACGTCAACCACATGACCCGCCACAGACAGGCAGTGCCTTCCTTGTAACTACATGAGGGAGACACGGCCAGCGACTACCTTTCAAAAGTGTGACCACCTGTGTCTTTAGTCATATCTACCCTGCATCTGAACGTGTGTGTGTGTGTGTGTGTGTGTGTGTGTGAGAATTAGCTTTAGGAAATGCACTTGATTAGATATGCATGCTAAGAAAATAAAGTCCCCTTTCCTTTTATAAAAGTAGCTCCAAATCAATCTATAATTTAGCATATCACAAACAGGCATATATACAACACAATAACTTTGAAATGACAATATATTTACATCAATAAATTGGACTGGCCATTGTTTCGGTGTAATAAAATTCCTTAAACGTACTTTAAAACATTTCTAAAAGTGCCTGGAGACATATTAATGAACTGGATAGTTTTAATTTATAGCCTCACAGAGCAGAAGATATTGTTGGGGCACATGACGAGCACAAATCTTAATTTCAGTGCTAACTGGGACAGGCTAAATCTCTTTATTTGGGGGAGAAGTAAACCAGACCTAGCAAATCAAGTGTCATACACAGCAAAGTCACTTAACTGAAAGGTAGCAACTAGGGAGTTTCATGTGAGATCAGTAGAGAAAGTACGGCGATAAACAGGAGAACTCAGTGCTAGAGGGTGAAGCTCTACAGGTAGGTCACATCCCTTTGCTGCTGAAGCAGTTAGTGGTGGTGCTGGTGGGGGTGGAGTTGACGGTTTTGGTGGCGTTAATGTTGTTGGCAGTGGTTATGGTGTTGGTAATGTTGGTATTGCTGATGACGTGGTGGTAGTGGTATTGGTGGTATTGGTGTTGGTGGTGATGCTGCTAGTGTTGCTGATGATGGTGGTAGTTGTGATGTTGTCAGTGGTGATGATTTTGGTGTTGCTGATGGTGTTGGTGTTGGTGGTTATAAAAGACTGAGGAAGGTGGAAGGAAAATCGGTCATTCCAACCATCTAAGAAAGAAAGGAAATAAAAGCTTTGTGGTTTCTGGTAATTTCTCTGGTGAGCATCTTGCCTTTTTTTGCACCCGCCCCGAAATTTCTTCTGTGGGAAGGAGTGGTGGTGTGTCACTGTTCTCTTCTGTTCCTCCCTCTGAATCCTCTGTGAATGAGACAGTGAAATCAGAAAGCCCAAACCCTCCAGCTTGCTGAATATTGTGATTTTTTAAGTGTACAAATGTGTGGTGGATGACAGTAAGAAAGGAAATATTATGCATTGTAAGCATGAAATCAAAGAATAAATGATCAAAATACAGATCTAAACCTCACTTCAATATCTGATGTTTCTATAGCTTTAAAAGGCAGTATTTTAAAGTCAATACCTCATCAAGTCTTTCTAACTTTTCAAAGCATACGGTGTGTTATTGAAGACAAGACTATGAAGAATATACGAAACCTTTCCTCCTAAAACACATGGTGCGAGCATCCCCCCCCCTTTTTTTATCTTGGCCACAGATAAGAGGCGAGAAAAGTAATTATTTTACTCTTTCTCGGTCTTTGGAACAAGAAGTCCTGGGTTCCCAGTAGCAGCCCTGGCACATGATGAAGAAAGGTGCATGTGACTGACCATCTGAAACCTCAGTTTTCTTATCATAAAAGTTAGGGCGAACACCACCCACTGAAAAGCTGGGTGCAGAGTTCCTGCTCAACACAACAGTGTGTACCCGAGTTGTTTATCGTAGCACCTGAAACATGGCACTGGTCAATGAATGCTAATTTTATTCTTTTTCCTGATTAAAAAAAAAATCCAAGGAACATAACTAGACAAACAATTTCTCCTCAGTTACACATCAAAGTAAAAAAATAAACAAGTGGGCTTAGGGACTGAGCCTGTTTTCAGCCTGCCTTGGTTTTAAACATAATTATTTTTGCTTCAATTTAAAAAAATATATATAAGCATAAAAATTTGTCAATTGACTTTACAGAGGATCATGCAACAAGAATTACATCTGTTTTGAGAAACAAAATTAATGCAAGAGTCACCTGTATTAGTGAGTCATTTGATTGTTTTAATTTCTATACTCTTAACTTGAAATTTTGTTCTTCTTTCTCAGTTTGAAATACCCTAACATTTTCTGCTAGATCACGTTTACCAGAAAAAAGGCCAATATGGACACTACACATTTACAAGAGACGCTTTTTCTCCCCTTTCATCTAGTTGTGTGCTCAAATCCCTCATCCACTGGCACTAGGGGTTTCCACTCCCAGGGACTCTCCAGGCGTTTGAAACATACTACGAGGGTCTCAGTCTTAGTAAGTCCACTGAATTGAATTGAATTGAATTGAATGTAATACAAAGAGTATTTTATATCGTGTGAGAAATAATAGGAATCTTCACAGAAGCAGGCAAATGTAACTGTCTTGTTATCGAAAACCATCTTTGCGACTGACATTACACAAATTTGAAATACGCATGTTGAAACACTAGCATGAGGAGAAGACGGCCACGTTGATTGTCACAATCTGCTATCAGTGGCCTAAGTCCACATCTGGCCACATTACCATGGACACATAACAGTAACCCGTTTGGCTGCCAGCAGGGGGACCAATCTTGAAAATTCAGGAAAATCGTGTTAATGTTGAAAAACAGGACTCCCCAGGATATCAGCGTTGTCTGGGAAACTCTGACGCTGGTTTATGCTGCTTCTGAACGCAGAGAATCAGGTGGGGAGGAGATGAACACATGTCTTGGGGAGAACAGAGACACACTTATGCTTAAAAGGCATTTCGTAAGTTTGGTGTTTAGTGTTTTTTACATCTATTGAGTCATTCCTTTGGGGACTATTTGAAAATACATGAAAGTGGAAGCAGAGAGCCTGATGGAGCTGCTGAGAAAGGAGGAAATTGCTCTTTTGAGGGTGGGGAGCATTGAAGAGATAAGTAACCCTTTTAAGGCCCTCAGGCAAATTTCTCCTATTGATGCTAAAAAGCTTGTGCCCCAAACTTTCTAAATATATTTCCCAACACGATGAATGACTCCGTTAAATCCAGTGTCTTAGGAACTAGTTGTTTTTAGGTCTGTAAGAAAGCACCTTTTTCTGTGTTTTTTCCTAAGGGATACAAATATGTATACTCTAAACACTTAAGAATAAATATTTTTTATTTTATACTCTTTCTATTTTGAATCCTGTTATTTACAAATATTTCATACTCTGATGCTGTGTTCATCTTCAAAGAGATTTTGAAATGAAGGTATCGTTTCAGTCATATAATTTAAGGCTTCCCGGGTAATTTTAGGACACCTGTGACTCTGTGGAATTGTAAGGGGGGAAACATGAACAGAATGCCCAAGAAATACTGTTCTGTGCGGCTGTCTAGCCAGGCCAGTGGCCCATTTCCTGACACGTAAATGCGAGCCGATCACATGTAAATATCCTGAATAGTCTGACATGAATACTGGAGCCATGACAGCCATTCTGTGATTTATCTTCCTCCGGCTTTATTCTCACTCTGCCTTAGCATATTTATTGCGACATCACAATGTGTGGTGGCGGCTCCAGGGGGCTGTGGACCACCCACGGGGAGCCCTGCCATTCACCCTTTTCCACTCCCCTCTAAGGGAGGTACATATACAGTCTCACCACCTGCTGGACCTTCATCCAGGAGCTCACATCCTTTCTCTGATTTATGTATATTTATGTGCTTTGTCTCTCATCTGCAGGACCATTTGCAAATAAAAAGTGTTTTAATGGAAATGAATGGATGGCATTATGGAAAATTCATAAAGCAAAGGGGACTAACTCATTTTACGAATACTCACTGAAACATTTTTTCTATACATGGGATACAACTGGGAACAAGAGAGAGAAAAATCTTGTCCTCAAGCATCTTACATTCTAGCAGGAGGGAGACAGGCAATATAAAATGTGTGTGTGTGCGCGCACACACATTGGGACACAGAGCTCCTGCTGGTGAAATGTCCTCTGTCACCACAGATGTGACACCTGTGTCACCTGGCAGCTATGCTCTGATGCCCTGAGCTGAAATGACTGAATACACTTCGCATCATGAGAGAAATTCACAAGCTACAACCCAGGTTTCCAGACTCTGGTTTCCTGTTTTATAAACACAAACAGCTGCCCAGAAGAGCGGAGTGTCACTTAAAAACTGAAACAAAGAAAGCAAAACCAAAATGGTCTGCTTGCTTCTTCGGATCATTTATAAAGCTATTAAGTAACATTAATTCTACCCATGATCTCTAGGGACCCACGGAAAGCAGTCCCCAGTCCCTTGATGAATGGCTGTTTAATAACATTTGGTATGACTCCTTATCAAAGGACTGTTTAAAGTCTAAATGCATTTTGTCCATAGCTGTCCTATGTACAGTATCTTGCCCCAGTCACTAACACTAATGGACTTTTTATTGTGCTCTAGGGAAGGACCAGCACAGACCATAATCAATATGGGGAAAATGCTGCAAAGAAACGGGAAGGAAACCAGAATGGATGAGGAAAAGTGAAAATTAGGGCAGAGGTAGGGGAGCTAAGAGTCAGCTCTGGGAGGTGGAGGTGCTGGGAACAGAGGTGATGAGACGTATTTTAGAGAGGACGGTTGCCAAGTGGCGGGTCGCTTACTGCTACGTGCCACCCTGTGGGCTAAGCTTTTCACACTCCACCTGCTTCCATCCTCACCGACTCTCTGAGCAGCACCGCTGGCCTAAGCTCCACTCACCAGAGGAGGGGCCTTGACCGCCAGAGAAGTCAGGCTCCCTGCCCAAGGGCGGCTGCGGAGTACCCGGGCAGTTGAATTTTGAACCCCGGTTTGTCTAACTCCAAAGTTGACAGCATATTTAAATTTACTCAAAATTGTGTTTGCACAATCAATCATTTTGCAAGGGAAAAAAATGGCATTATCACATTATAAAACTTCCCTGTCTGTCAGATCAATCGATCTACCATCTATATACTCATTTGTTTGTCTATGTGACTATGTATCTATCCATCATCTATGTATGTATGTATGTATGTATGTATGTATGTATGTATGTATCTATCTATCTATCTATCTATCTATCTATCATCTATCTCCTATTCCACCTCTCTCGTGTATTTCTGTCTCTCTACTCTGTAATGAAATGGACAAAGCGGTCAGGCCCTGCCTGTCTGGCACACTATGTCCCTTGCTCCTAAAACAGTGCCTGGCACATACACACGTGAAATGAATGGATGATCGGTAGGCCGCATCTCCCCTTGGAAGAGCGTGGAGACTCTTGCTCAAACACTATGAAGCCCCGGATCCTGCTTTTCCCCTCATCACGCTCCCTCTAGCTACACATTTAGCTTTCCTGGCGTTGTCTGTGTGTTTCAGCATCAGATGGACTGAAGAAAGGGCCCAGAAACAGCTCAGCACAGCCCTCCGGTGGGTGTCAAAACAACCCGCTTTCTCTCGCACCCTGACATCCTTGCTCATCTGTGCCTAACAGCCCCTCACTTCCTCCTGTGCGCGCCCCACCTTGCTCTCTTCTGGGGAGTGTGGCCTGAGCGTCTGCACCCTGCAGGGAGCAGAACTGGGCCACAGAGGCAGCTTCCCTTCACGTCCCTTCCTGGCGTGTGGAAGAACCCAAAGGTTCTGGAAACATCTGAGAGCTTTACATCAACATCTGTTCTCTCTCTCTTTGACCCTTGTTGTTGCCTCACTAAATTCCTCATGAGAAAGTTTCAGAATTATGTCGACATTTGTAGAGTTTCTCTTCCTAAGCTGCCTGGTAACTGGTTTAAATATTCAAAATGGGTGATTTAAGGAAAGAAAAATGTATACACACAAATAATGGTTGACTAGGCGATCGGCCATGCCGAGGCGCTTACCTGGATCAGGAGAGCGAAGGTGCTGAGTTTGGGGGTACAGATGTCATGACACACAGGGCGAGGACAGCAGGACTTAGACATAATATCGACATTCTTCTGTTTCATGTCAAATACTTCTCATGCAGAGCTTTCATTTTCTTTGACCATTTGTGTTTTCGTGAAACCAAAGCTTTACGCCTGGAGATACAGGTGTGGACAGGTAGACGCCCATCTCTGTGCCTTGCTGTGTACCCCTGACAAGACTCTGGCACAAGGGGAAGTGTCAGGCAGTCCTGGGGTTCAGGTACCTGGATGTGTGTGCCTGCCTGAGGCACTGTGACTGACTACAGGGCGCAGACACCCCAGATGCCGTGATTGAGTGGTCACTGCTTATTTCAATTTACTCTTTTTGCGTTTTTAATTAGCAAATGAATCCCTCGTGGTCAAATGATTAATTGCACAATAATTCAGTGCAGTGCCTTCCTCTCCTGTTTGTGCAAAGCCAAGTACACGGAGAAAGCGTTTGGAATACGGGCTGACATAGTAAATTAGAGCGATGTGTTCACACTGGTCTCATTCAGGTTGTGTCAGCATTTTCATTACAAACTCCCATTTTCAAGGTGCTTAAGACAAAGCTGGGAAAATTCATTTTCAGATGGCAGCTGGTGTAGAGGATGTCCACCAGGGAGCAATGTTTTTAAAGCAAATTTGAGAATTTACTTGGCCATTGTTAAAATTGCCAAGCGGATGAAGTTAGCAACATACCTTTCTCAACTATTTCTATCAAATTGAATAAAACTACATACTTCTCGTAGTAGCAATGGCTTTAATCTCTAAAACTTAGAGTTTTAGGTGAAGTTTAGGTGATGTTTATGTTTATTTCCCATTTGTCTTTGATAGACTTCATGTTTTAGGACTGTCGTGTGGGAGACCCTGCTCGCTGCGCCATTTGTCGTGCAGGGAGGCCTGCGGGGTCTCTGCTCCCGCTCCCCATACAAGAACGCAGGATATGGTGAGGCCAAAAAGGAACACCCACGGAGCCATAGGTAGGGGAGTCATACCTCTATATTCTCTCTGGCGGCACTATACTCTCACTGGAGGCTGGATCCACACTGTCCGCAAACCGCCATCCACACTCGCCAGCCCAGCCGCCATCTTCTTGCTCGCCCCCATTTTTTCTCTCTTTTTTGCTAGCGTAGCCACAGCAGTTATATTGTGGCCAATGGCTCACTGGTTACAGCTGACGGCCAACTAGCCACAGCTGATGGCCATCCAATCACAGTTGATGACCATTTACTACCTGAGCCAGCACCTGTCTATGTGAGGCCGAAAGCCTGGAAACTACTTTCTGGGGCTCTGCCCCCACAAGGACACTTTTCGATTTTTAAAAAATTCAGAAGATGGAAGTTTCCATCATCCCTGTGTACAGTACCCCTATTGTTAACACCTGACATTAGTGTGACACACTTGTGACAATTAATAAACCAGTATCGATACATTATTACTAATTAAAGTCCGTTTTTTGTGTGTGTGTTTTTCAGATTTCCCTAGTTTTTGCTTAAAGTCCTTTTGCTGTCCCAGAATCCCACCCAGAACAGCACTTTCCAGTTAGTCATCGTGTCTCCTAAGGTCACTCTTGGCTGTGACAGCGTCTCACACTTGTCTTGCTTTTGATGACAAATCCTTGACAGTTTCAAGCAGCACTGGTGGGACATGAAGCTGGATGCCCCTCTATTGGAATGTGTCTGGAGTGCCTTCTCTTGCTTGGGGATGCTGAGTTTCGAGGGAGAAGAACCACAGCAGTGAAGCATGGTGTACCCCATCATAGCCGGGTGTCCCAGCAACACGACCGTCACTGCTGAGGCTGACCTTGAGCACCCGGCTGAGGTCCTGTGTGGCAAAGTAGGGATTGTTCTCTTTACACACTGTGCTGCTTAGAAGGACGTCACGGCTCCCCCTAGGAGTGGGGACTCAAATCTCCCCTGCCTCGGGCAGAGTGCGGCAGAGATCACTTACGTCTCTTGTAAACAGCACACAGCTGTACTTTGAAAACATCCGGCCTGAGACCCCTCTGACCAGTCTGTGCACTGAGTCCATTTACATTTGCTGCGTTGAACAGAGGTGAGCTGCCGTGCATTTTCTCAGTGCTTTCCATCTGCTTTTCTATTTTCTGCTTCTTTGCCTTCTTTCTTATTTATTCACTTATTTTTTGGGATGATTAAATTTTCCCTATTGTTTTTTTCCTACTCTTTTAAGCTAATTATTCACATTTGTAAACTTTAGAAGTAACAATTAGCATGCATCATGTATTCATGATTAGCAAAATCTAAAATTAATTAGTATCTTTAGTTCCCTCCTGAACATCTATTTGAATTTCAAAGAAACTCTTTCCCTATCGTAAGCTGTTTTCTTCTAGTATTTTGCTTCTATCTTGTTTGGACACATAATTTTAGTAATTGCATTTGCTATTGTTTTAGGCACATAAGGTCACCACTTACCTTTGGTTACTACTTCTCTGTGTCACCCATTCTTTTTTTTTTTTTCATATTTTTAAATTTTTATTAAATTTATTGGGGTGACATTGGTTAGTAAGATTCTAGTTTCAATTTCCTTTCTCTTGAAGTGTTCTTTGGTAGCTGCAGCATCGAAGTCTGGAGGAAAGGTGTTCATTCAGGCTTTTTGTGAGACAGTCTCTCTGTTAACTGTATGTAATAGTCTTACTTGGTAGTTCAATTTCTTATTCTACCTTTGTCCCTCTTGCTCCTTTGCAGGCTCTCTCCAGACTGTTCCATGATTTCATTTTTGATCTCGGGCTCCTGTAACATGTTATGATGTGTCTGGCAGTGGATGTAATTCTCGGTCTTTCTGTGGACTTACTGCACCTCATGAATCTAAGAGTCATAGCTTGTATGCATCCAAATGCTGCCTCTTTCCATTCTGTCTTCTCTCTCTTGGCCATAAGTTGGGCTTTTCCTTTCTTGTATTCACATATTTTAACCTCTTGTAAAATTTTTATTTTTTCTCCCTTATGTACTGTCTACAATGTAATTTCTTCACATTGTATTTTCAAGTTCTTAATTTTCCTTTGATTTGTCTAATTTGATATTTAATCTCACCACTGATTTTTGTGTTCAGTTGTAATTAACATTATTTAGTCCTTGAAGTTTTGATTCATTCCTATAATATCTTCTTTTTTTCCCCCTAAAAAATTTATTGGTTTTTTTAATGTTCTGATGTTTTATACAAGAACGCACTTACTTTACATGTTTGAGATGTTATTGGCATACAATGTAGTGCACA
>NC_133758.1:1315000-1355000 GCF_036562045.2 Rhinolophus sinicus
CAAAACTAGTTCTAGAGTAAATTTTTTTGAGGAAAACAAAACAAAACAACAACAACAACAACAGCAAAACCCCAAGGGATCCTTTTATCTTACCACACAGAAAAAATAACTCCAGGTAAATTGACAAATGTTCCCACATGTGCAAATATGCGTTCCCAAAGAAGTGTGGATGAATATCTATAAAATCTCGGGACAAAGACGTTTAAAATCTTAAAGCAATGGAGAAAACCTGCTTTCAACCGATCTGAACAGCGAGTCTACAAGCATGACTTAGGCACTAAGTGTGGGACAGCCCATTAAGTAACCGTACTCACCTCTTTGTGGGGTTCAGAGTCTGGGGGCTGAGGAGGGAGGCCAGAGGGAAGACTGTTGGGCTGAACTGTGTAGCCCACCTCACCCCATTTCCCTGTACATCTGGAGTGTACGTTTTGGTTTGGGGGCCCATAAGAAAAGCATCAAATCATTTCTGATTCTTGTTTTCCTGAAGCTTAATCAGTTCAGCATCTGAGAAATAAAAGTTGTGTATTATAATCTGTGTAGCAATCAGTAAAAAATTAACTTAAAAATATATTTAAAACATCAAAAGAGAAATTATAATGGTGCATTACAAAATATCTACTTAATAGAAATAAGGGTGTTAAGAAGGAAGAGAATAAAAGGGTATGAGACAAATACAAAGCAAATAGCAAAATAATGGCAGAAAGTATAAATATGTTGACTGTCCATTAAACGTGAACAGACTGAACAATTGATCACCAGGACACACCATCCGACTGGAGAAAATGCAACGAGCCAACAATATGCTGTTCACAAGACACACTTTAGGTTACAAATGGACGGAGGGAAAGGGTGCAAGATACATAGCACACAAGCAGTAGCCGTATGAGAACTGGAATAATAGCTTAATATTAGGGAAAATAGGCTTTCTACAAAAAAACTTCACCGGAGAAAAATGGGGACATTTTGTAATGATAAAAGTGTTGATTTAACAGGAAGATATGACAATTATAAACATCTACCATCAGGATTTAAAAATGCATGAAGGAAAACAGACAGGATTGACAGGAGCAATAGGAATTCAATAATAGTTGGAGGCTTTAATAAGCTACTCCGACTAATAACTAGAGAAAGCTGGTAACTAGCATGTAGGAGATTTGGGTATATCTATTAGTAAGTAGACCTCACTGTTGTCCCACGTGATCCACACCGAGGACAACTGACCAGTCTCCAGGAGAGAGCGGGTGCTACACCATAAAACGTGTCTCAACATATTGAAAATAACATTGTAAAAACTATGTTCTTGGACTACAATGAGATTAAGTTAGAAATTAACAACAGGCAGAAATTTTAGAAATTCACATATATGTGGAAATGAACACAACTGTGGATAATCAGTGGATAAAAAGAAGAACTCTCAAGGGAAATTAGAAAATATTTTGAGATAAATGAGAATTAAAAAAAAATAATAACAACAAAAATTAAGGGGAGCAGCTAAAGCATCATTTAAAGGAAAATTTATAACTGTAAATGCCTATATTAAAAAAGAAAGAAATCTCAAATCAATAATTCAATATTCCACTTTAAGTAACTAGTAAAAGAATAGCAAAATAAACCAAAAGCAAGCAGAAGTAAAGAGATAATACAGAGTGGAAATAAAGGAAATACGAAATAGAAAAACCAGTGGCCTCTTTCTTAATGTACACTTTGTATAAAGCCATATTTGCATAGGGCACATTTTTTCCTTATATATATATAAGTGGTTTAAAGATGCAAATTGTTGCCTGGTGATTTTATGAATAATCTATACCTGAGAATTTAGGAGTCCCATTTCACCATATGATTTGTTTAAAAACAAGTGTACATAGAAATTATCAGAGGTTCTTTAAAAGCCAAGTAAATATCTTTAACAAGTACCCTGACAGCAAATATCACAACTGCAAACCTGAAGTCAGGTTGTTGCAAAAATGCCGCAACACATAAACCGTTTTGTTTTTCTCTTTCAAATCTGTGAAAACCAACCAATTAATTCCACTGTTCGATAGTTCCAAGGCCTGATACAATAACGGTCCAAGTGTCACAAATGGTAACCATTTACCTATAATCCATGGCAACGGAATGAACAGAAAACTCTGCGAGCTTTCTCACAGGGGCATGGGTTTGGCTTCGGGAGTTTACCACGTTTGTGTGTTTCACGACCAGATCACCCTGTGAATTCATTCCTACTAGTGTGTGTGGAAGGTTCCGGGGCATTTTCAGATTCCACAACTGGACGAAAGGTTTAAGAGCAGAGCTGAGAAATTCATTCATGTGTATTCAAAATCAGACGTTGATCAACAAATGACCCAAAGAGCTTAAGAGGCTTGTTCAACACCAGTTCCTGAAACAGTAAATGAGGGAACACTGTGCTTGCAATGAGCTGTATCTCATCAGCATTCTGCAGGTCCATCATTACGGTTTAAGAAGGACCCGGCCAGTGAGAATCTGGGGGCGAAAATGACGTTGGCAGGGAATTCAGTTTTTGATGGTGAGTTAAATGGCTGTATTATAACTTCTTAATGGAGTGGGGTTGTATGTGGGAGTGATTCCAGCAGTTTGCAAAGTGCGGCCCACTTTCTAAAACATACCACTGCTTCATTTGGAGATGGCTTTGGGAGTTTTGGATGTTATTTCAGAATCACAGCTGCCAGAAGCAGCGTTTGGTGCCTTGGAGGAAGACCACGTGACTCACAGTTCCTGTTGGGGGTTGGTGCAGTCTCCATGACGTGCTGTGGGACCTCGGGAAGTTTCTCACAGTCAGACAAGTGCAGTGGGCCGATCTCCTACTTATGGGATCTTAACGTCTGGACACTTGGAGAGAACTAAACAATTGGCAACACACAGCCCCTGCTTCACAGGTGAACAGCTGAGGTATTCGAAAGTGACTTGTCCAAACGTGCCCTGCCAGCTGGCAGGGTCCAGCTGACCCAGATCTGGCCCGTGCTACCTGTGAGACTGGTGTTCCTACAGCCCCACCCCATTTGGGTAAGTTACCCAAATGCTCACTTACCTCTTTTTTTTCATTAAAGTTGATTGGTTTGACAATTGTTAGTAAAGTTACATAGGTTTCAAGTGTACAATTCTGCAAAAATCATCTACATATCACATCGTGTGTTCACCACCCAGAATCAGTTTTCCTTCCATCACCATATAGTTGATCCCCGTTTACCCTCATCTACCACCCCCTCCCCCGCCACCCACTGGTAATGACTAAATTGTTGTCTGTGTCTATGAGTTTTGTTTCTTCATTTGTCTGTCTTGTTCCTTTGTTGTGTTCAGTTTTATATCCCACGTATCAGTGACATCATACGGTTCTTGACTTCTGTCTGAGTCATGTCACTTAGTGTAACAATCGCAAGCTCCATCCATGTTGTAGTGTGTTGATGTGCAGAACGAAAGTGGTGGGCTGGGAGGAAGGGTGAGCAAATGAGACGCACGGCAGGGAGTGACGGCCTGCACTGCGTCCCAAAGTCAGGGCCTAGACTAGAATTTCCAGGAAGAATCAAAGCTCCTAATTACATCATTTGAAGAAGTGTACGCCTTTGTTTCACAAAATCAATATTTGGCAGCTCGCTAAAAAGAAGGAAAAAATGAACACACCCAAAGTGGTCTGTGCAGAAAGTAGACAATATAAATAATTGAAATGGAATAACTAAGTTCTGAGGCAAATGTTAAGAATAGTAAATTAATTTAAATGAACATGACTGCCATTTATCAAGCAGCTCCTCATAGCGGACCAGAGCATGTGGTGACACATAACGTATGAATCAACACTGAAGATGACCGAGTAACTTAATCACGCGTTCTATAGAGCCCAGCTGAATAAAAACACATCACACTCTGAGTGGCACGTGTTGCAGAAAATGAATAGGGTTATATTAATCATATTAAAACAACGGCATTTTCTTTCTAAACGTTCATCACCATTCAATTAATTTTTGTAATTACCCGAGAATTAGAAATAGGCATGAGATCATAACAATGCAATAGGAAGTTTAAATTGATGAAGTCTTAAGGAAATTCAAGAAAGAACTCCAATAAATATGTGGTTTGACAGCTTTGAAAACTTAGAGAAAACAGCTCCACGGAACGTTCTTTGCTGAGAACTCAGTTTTCCATGGGAAAGCTCTGCTGCTGTAACGTGACACGTCTTCAATCAGAACAGCCTCACTTGTACGGTCTGGTCCTGGTTAACTCCAGGCATGGACTCTCTTCCTCTGTGAGTTTGCCTGAAACGTTATTAAGCTAAGTAGAAATATCTGAAATTGGCAATATTCTACTGTGCTTTTTATCTACACAAATGGCAGCTTTGTATGGATCAACCTAATAAAACCACACATTACTGAAATAAGCATATAAAATGTTACCTGAGAGCTTGTCATGAAAAGCAGCATGTTCTGCCTCGTTCCCGTGTACCCCAGTCCCTGCAGGGCACCACTACACAGATTTCTGCTTTAGTTCTGGTAGATGTCTTCATACTGCTGAATAATGTTCCTACACATTTTTGTGTATTTAATGTAGACATGGCCTATTGAATTTTTGTGATGACAAATGTAGGCTTAGCGTTATAGTTTTATATATTTATATTTTATGTATTATGTACACATAACACCATGGTGCATTCAAATACATATAATACATATTCTATTTCATTCACACACACACACACACACACACACACACACACACACACACACCACTTTTGTTATTTCCTCTGGTATTGCCTTTTAACTTGTGTGATTCTCAAATCTTTACCCGTTTCTCCTGGCCCCACTTTCTGAAGCAAAGACCTCACGTGAATCCACTCTTGACTTCTGTCTTACCTACTTTACATTTTAAACAAACATTTAATTTTAGAACAGTTTTAGATGTATTGAAAGCTGGAGGCTCTTTAGAAGATTTCCCAAAGACTTTGGAACATTTTATAGTCATTTCTGCATTGAATAATTAAACCTAAACAGTCCAGAGGGTGGTTGAGAGTGCAAGCTCTAGAGTCAGATGTTCAGAACCGAAAACCTGCTTTTATGGTTCAAGAATATTCTGGCCTTGGTCATGTCCCCTTATGTTTAAAATAGGGATAATAATTTTACAAAGATTATAGGATTATAATTTATAAATATTATAAACACTGTATGATTAATAAATGAGTTAAAACACATAAAGTACTTAGAATAATACCTTTAAAATGGAGGCTAGGTCTTAGTCATCACTAGAAGTATTATTACTATTGCCTGTTTTTCAGTCTGTATTCTAACTTTCTGGGGCATTGACATTAGACCTTGCTGTTTTATCTTTCCTGTCTCAATTTCTCTTTCATTTTCTCTTACCTTGTCAATCTGTTTCTTATTATGAGTAATTTATATATTTTACTGTTTGATCTGTCTTCCAGTTCATAGATTTACTTTTTGGTTGCATTGAATCTGCTGTTTAAAATATCCTTTTCTGTTTGTTTGTTTCCTTCTTCCCTTCCATCTTACCTTCCATATGCAACAGCTATCCTTTTGAAATTCTAGAACAAATTAACTCTAGTATCAAATAAGGATCTTTTTAAAATGTACCTAATCACTTTATGTGATTTCTTCAACTGCCCAAATATCTGAGTACCACGGCCTAACCGAGTTCACACATACAATTAGCATCTCAGGCATGTTGCTTCCACATTGAAATTGCTGTTGAGCACAGAAGGAGGGCATGCTCGTTGGGTAGGCAGCTGGCAGGTGCCCACAGGCAGCCACGGCCACGGCGGAGTGTCCGACGGTTCAGAGAGAAGGGCCAGCGACGTTCAGTGTCCTCTCCCCCAAAACAGAGCACAGGCGGAAGCACACACTGTGAAACCTACGTGATGTGCCAGAGAGCCTGGGCCACTTCTCTCCCTCAGGAAGGAGCTACAATTGGCAAACTGTTGAAGGTCAACCCCCTGTCCTGTTGAAATACTTGTTATTCATTTGGATACTTTTCTGGGTATCTGAAAATGATAAATACATCATGCAAGTTTTCCTGTAAGGCACTGTCCCTTAGAAATGTGTACTGGGTTATAAGAGTCTGGTTTACTTCTGAGCCAAGGGAGGTGAAAGCGGCCTTGGCTCACACTGATGCTGATACGGCTTCAGCTCGTCAGTTCTCAGAACATAGGCTCCACTTTCAGGGGTGTTCGGTGTTTCCACACGTGTGAAACTGTGTGTGTGTGTGTGTGTGCGCGCGCGTGAAGATGATTAAACGCAATGCTAAGATGCCGTCTGCCAGTCAGGAGCCAGGAGGAGGATCCATTATCTGAAGTGCAAGGTACAAATGTGTCTCTCTCCTTCATATTATGCAGGGACGACATCAAGATGCAGTGGGAGGGGTCAGTATTCTGTCGAGATGCATTTGACAATTAGTCATATGAGGACAAATTATCAATCACATGTCACATATTCATTCAGAAATATTGGATGGTGCAAACTAAGGTGACACAGTGGATTATGAAGCATGAGCCTGGTGACCTGTGCTTTTTATTACCGAGCTGACATACAGGTCATTGTCATGAAACACACTCTCACCCAAGACCTTTGCTTTTACACCACAAACTTGGAAAACAGGTACTGTTGTCATGCCAAAAATATCCTTCTTTTATTTGCTCAGGAATAATATTTGACAAGCTGATCAGAATTTTTAATATATGCCATCTAATTCCCAAACTGACATTTTAATATATGACTAGATAGATGATAGATGGATAGGTAGATAGATGGATGATAGAAAATCTCCTTAAGGAGAAAAGACAATAAAAGCCAACTGTTGCCAGATATGTTAATTATTTATTTTGAAAATGGAATATAAAATGAGATCACTAAATACGTATTAGTAAATGTAATTCTTTAAAATAAAGGAGATATCTAAAGAAATACTAAACGAAATACCCTGTGCTGCTTTATTTGTATTCTCAAGGGCATTCAAATTTTACACCCCAGCACTGTCTTTCATTTATGAAAATGACACTGATCAACTATTATTTAGTACCTACCTGTAGTGAGCTCATTTCAGGTAGGAGATCCAGGGGTGAACAAGCCAGAAGTTGGACCTGCCCTTATAGGGCTTTTATTGCAGAGAAAACAGAATATACCATTTATTTATATATTTTACTGTTTGATTTCCTCCATTATGTTTCTATCTTCCTCATAAGTTTCTATCCTTTTTCTTTGTTGTCTTGCCCCTCGTTTTAGAACGTTAGCTACAGTAGGTGCTCACAATGAATAGGTGTTGAACCAAAGGTGCAGTGTAGTCCAGAAGCCAGTGACTCTCTAAGGGCAGCTCAGCTGGGTTAACCTGCTCAGAGGACAGGGAGCGTGTCTGGTGAGGTTTAGATGTGCAGCTAAATGTCACCGAGATAGTGAGTTCCCTTTCCTATGGATCTTTCTAGAGAAGAAGGTTTTAATTCAGAAATTCCTGTTTGAATTCCAAATCTACCATTGAATGTTTTCTTATGTTTAACATGGCTGTGCCTTACCTTTCTCATTTGTGAGTGTTCTTTGTTCAAAGGGAAAAAACCATTGTTAAAGTACAACCCAAGTAGTGTCTTATACAAAGTCAGTCCTCCATAAAGTATAGTTCCCTTTTAAAACTATGTTAACAGAACTTTCAATTCAACCTCTCTCTCAGCTGGTAACCTCAACGAGCTTTTGCTAAAATTATGCTATAACAACCAGATCTCCTGCTATTTTCCATCCCTAAATTTATATGTGGAAAGCCATATTCTCAGAGCTCAGTGAGAGCTTAGGTTTTGAGAGCCAATGACCAAAGTCCCACCAATTAATCAAGAAGTTCATATGAACATGAAGCCAGTCTTCTTTCAAAAAAAGTGGGTCCTGGAGATAAAACAGAACCAATTCAAGACTCCAAACATGAATATAAATGCTAATTTGGGATTTAAACTATCATTTTCAATTGTTTTTTACTTTTAAATTCTTCTTTTTCTTTTTTTCTTGTATTTTAACTTTCTATTTATTAAAGTTTTCTTTTGGGTACAGCAGGAAGTTTTTTTTAAATTAAAATTTGTTGGGGTGACAATGGTTAGTAAAATTACATAGGTGTCAAGTGTACAGTTCTGTATCCATCATCTGTGTGTCACATGGTGTGTTCACCAGCCAGTCAGTTCTCCTTCCATCACCATGTATTTTACCCCATTTACCCTCATCTACCACCCCCTGCCCGCCTTTCTTTTTCTGTTTCTGTGAGTCTGGTTTTGTTTTGTTTAGTTTATTCGTTGCAGCACTGTTTACAATTGCCAAGATATGGACGCAACCTAGGCGTCCATCGATAGATGGATGGATGAGAAGGTGTGGTACATACATAGACGGGAGTATTACTCAGCAATAGAAAAGAATGAAACCCTGCCATTTAAGACAACATGGATGAATCTACAGGTATTATGCCAAGTGAAGTAAGTCAGAGAAAGACAAATATTGCATGATTTCACTTGTACTTTTTAGATTCCACATACAAGTCACTCAACACATCCATCTGAAGGCAGATAGTGTTCTTAAAAAGTGATCTGTTTTAGGCTCCATGATCTGCTTGCTTCTACACCATTATTCTGTGTGCATAGAGAGAAAGGACGCATTTCTGTGTTATGATTATTAATAAACTATTTGGCTATTAGTATTCACACTCTATTTTTTCAAATGTGCACAAAAGGATTGTCTGTTAAAACTGCCACGAAGTCCTAAGATGCAGCTCGAGAGGAAAATGGCCAGATCGTTGCCCTTACAAAGGGGTAGATCGTTGCCCTTACAAAGGGGTAGAAAAGTGGGAGAGTGTGTGACCTGTTGCCCTCTGTCCACCAGGAGTGAGCGCATCTATCGGGACGTATTGACCAGACGTGCTCCGTGTCCAAAGGTCCTCAGCAGTGCTTATGATATTTTTAACCACATTAACTGTTGAGATGATGCACTGTGACAGCTCTTTGCAAAACACATGAGGGCTCCAAACGGCTCCAATTAAGACCTTCGGGGAGCAGGTGCCTCCAGCCAGGAGCAGACGCTATTCCAGGGAAAGAAGGAAGGAGAGCTGAGAAAACCAACAGCCGGCCGAGGCCAGCGCGCCTTGCCCAGGGCTCTGGGCGGCTGGCGCCCCCCTCGCTGCAGCTCTGCTAATCCTCGGCATATGCTCTTTGTTTTGATAGGCATGAAATTACATCAAGGTCATTTTTAATAACTGTCAATAGCTTGAGAGCAGCAGTCAGTTTTATTGGCACTGATGCTGAAGAGCTCGGGGAGCTATCAGAGCCCATCGCCCAGCCCGGGAGCACCGATCCACTGGGAAACAGATTATTATTGATATTAGCAAATTAGTATTGATAGAAATTTGATGAGTATAGAGCATCCGCAATGTACTAACGTCCACATCCCAGAAAGTGTCAGCCTCAGAGGCTTAAGCAAGCATGCGTTTGTTGTCTATGCCCATATTCCTTTATCGTTTCTTCTATTTTTCCTAAGAGAAAACACGAGAAACAAGCCTTTGATTTAAATAGATATCACTAACTATTCCCACTCAGGAAACCCTAGAAGAATGCTAAGTGGCCCACACTTTAGACTTCGTTATTTTCCTCTGTGAGGAGAAGAAATATTTCTCCCCCTACACTTCATATTCTATCAATCTCTGAAATTTCAATGTGTGTGCAAAGGGGGTGTTTGGATGGAAATATATTTAGGGGTAGGCTGTCTCTTTTACAAGAAGGATGGACGTTGAAAAGTCAAATGGCTTTCTGCAGAGGCTCAGGGTCAGCCTCTCCCAAGGAGGGCTCAGAGTCCCCGGAGCCCTCAGCGACCAGGCAAGGCCCCGCGTGTAGGCCCACACCCAGAATGAGCTGCTTGTCAGAGTGCGCCAGACCCACGTTGCAGTGCAATGTGTTGGAAACAAGAGTAGTCTATCAGAGAAACACCAGCACACCACTGGTATGGGGTGAGCTCATGAGAGCAACAACCTTAGAGAAACCCCAAATAACAGGAAGTGAGCAAGCTGGTTCCACAGAGAGAAGAAAGCAAAGAAATATGAAAAATAGTCATGTGCAAAATCAAGCTAGGTATTCAGGAAAACCAGAGCAATAGAAGAAATGACAAATAAAAGTCATTTAGGATTCCTTTTATGGGAAATATCCAGAATATGCAAATCCGTAGATACAGAAAGTAGATTAGGAGCAAGCAGGGGTGGGTGGCGGGGAAGGGGAGCGACTGCTAAGGGCTGTGGCGTGTGTCTGGGGGCGAGGAAAATGTTCTGGGTTAGATCTGAACATTAGACCTAATGCTGTGAAATCCAAATGATCTGGATTAGATCGTAGTGATGGTTGCACAACTCTGTGAACACACTAGAAACACTGCACTGTACACTTCAAATGGGTAACGTCTAGGATATGTGCATTTATCCCAATAAAAAAATTATGATACAAATATATGCCTGGAGAAGTCATTAGTAACAAAGAGAAAATGATGAATTGAGAGTTAGGAACCAAACTATTTTAATGTTAATGGGCAGATTTATCAAATCAGGGACTCAGTGTTCTCACCAGTAAGCCTTGTGTTTCTAATTCCATACATTCAGAGCGAGATAAGACAACCAGGGTGAAGAAACGCTTGTAGGACACGTCGCTGCTGTCGGGGGGCATGCTGGCTCCTGGGCGCGGGTGGCGCCACCTGTGTCCAGCACCGCTGAGCGGCCAGCTCCAGGCCTGTGTGCCGCACACCACGCAGCCAGCTTGAATTGCGCCTGTGACTTCTGAACATTCATTTCAAGGAGTCCCCTCGGGTGCGCACCAGGTTCATTGGCTGGTGACAGCCACTACTGTGTCCCACGACCTGTTGGCTTAGGTTTCATTCATAGCATCTTCTTTGGCTCTGGACGCTTCTCATCTGATTCCTCCCCACCCCACCTTTCTGTCCCTAACTGCTCCCCAGTGATAAGTCTCCGTAAACTCAGGGGTCTAAGGATGTAAAGTGGGGTTACTTGGGAGTACCTATTCTTAAATATTTTCCCCTCTGGCAAATACACCAACGACAGAAATGCATGCTTCACTCAAGTGCCCCCACTTACTCATGGTCTCAGGAAGAGGCCACAAAACAGCCCCAGATAGAGCCACGTGCCTGTGGAACCAGAGCAAAGCCTAGGGAACACCTGGCAGAACGCCTTCACAGACAAATGAGGAAAGGAGACCCAGAGGCCAAAATAAGTCACTTAGCTGTGGAAGACCACGTGCCAATGTGGGGTCTGAAAACAGAGGGTGACGCGCACAGAACGTCCAACTCAGACAGGGAGGACGGCCATGCCTCTGGCAGCAGCGCGGGCAGCGTGGGGTCACCCTGGGCGGTGTTTGGTCCGCCCTCAGCACAGCTTACACAGCCGGGTTCCCCACTACCTTCCCAAGTACCAGACCCAGAAAGCCGTCGCCTGCAGTGTGACCTCCCCTGCAGAGGGATCAGAGGAAGAGAAATGACTAGTAAACGTGCAAAGCTTAAATCAAAGCTCTTCAGATTTTTACACGAGTGTTACATGAAGCAAGTGTGCAGCTGTGTTCAGGTAGGCTTGCCCCATCATCAGAATCCGAATGTTCTGAACCGTATAAAGATGCTCGTGAGGACACGGATGCCCACGATCCATCACCCTCTAAGGATGGCGGCCAACAGCAATATCTTCAATGTCTCCTGCTCACTGGACACGTCTGGTCACCAGGGTGGCATGATCTCCATCACGAGGGCTTTCGTCCCGCTTTGTCATTCCACAGTCTCTCCAGGAAAGCATTCTCAGAATGGTACTTTTAACTATCTTGACGTACGGAAGATAATTCTCACGCTTCTTGAAACTTCTCACTAGTGGAATTTAATTACAATTCTATTACAAACTGATTTAGAAAGTGTGGTTATGTGATGAGCGAATTAAAATCCCCGTCTGAGTGATGCCCTAAGATAAATATTGGTCATG
Organism: Rhinolophus sinicus; assembly: GCF_036562045.2. Taxonomy (NCBI): domain Eukaryota; kingdom Metazoa; phylum Chordata; class Mammalia; order Chiroptera; family Rhinolophidae; genus Rhinolophus; species Rhinolophus sinicus. The sequence goes on from NC_133758.1 coordinate 1,326,986, forward strand.
TTTTATTTGTAGTCTAACAACTTTAGTACCATTACAGTTTACCATTAAAGAGTAAAAAGGGGGGGAGGTGGTGGTAAAAATAAAGAAAAAATCACTGGTGACTACCTAATACCGATTATTTTTTAAGTGGGTTCAATCATATGGAATATGAAAACAATTTGTTTTGCCATAGCATTTAGCATATTTCTTGTTACAAATAGAATATCTTGAATAGTAAATTTCAAATTGTTTCCTCATACACGTCCATATGTGTAATAAATGGGCATTTTAGTTCCTATCTAATTATCTAGATTGGCGCTGAATTATTTTTTTTAAAAATGCCAGTTTTAATTGCAAAAGTGCTTCCGGCTTCAGATTTTAATTGCAATTCACAAATGGCTGGACGGGCAGTGCTCCATCACAACGAAAAAATCATTTTAATAGCAAAAGTGCTGCCTCACTGCAGATTTCAATTTCATTTTACAAGATACTGGGTCATTCGTCGTTGTTACAAGGAATACGATGGTTGGTGTGGGGTTCTGGGTCATACGTCCCCTGGCAGCATGTACCCTCTGAGGCCACCCTGAATGTGGCATCGTTTCATCCCGGAGAGCAAACTCGGAGGAATGCTACCAGCCTGAGTGTCCTCACACCCTGCTGCCCTGGAGGAAGCACCAAGCTCGTGTACTTGGTTAGCTCTGTCCCCTCCTCACGGGTTCTATAGCCAGTGAGTAACTGCAGCCTCGGTCATCTGTACAGCAAGGAAAGCAAACAGTTCTCATGGGAATACTCGCCCTCAGACCTTACAGTTCACGGTGCAGGGCTTGGCTTGCGCTTAGGGGGTGCTCACACACAACTGACGAGTCCTCTCGAGGGGACACGGTGCCTGTTGTCCAGGTGGCCTTGTTGGCCAGGCTGCCTGTTGGTAAAGTCACAACACGAAATGAAGTGGAGTAGACATGGGAGAAGGGCTGGAAGACTGCTTCTCCCCTTTGTCACTCAACTAGGACTCTGAACAGAATGTCCAGCTGCTGGAAGGGGGGCCCTTCGCCCTCCAACTCCTGGTTGTCCCTCTGTGTCTCACCCTGGAGGACACCCCCCCATTCAGAGGCCGCCACCTGCCACACACCGTTCCTCGGCTAGCCCTCCAGGGGCTCGCCTTCTGCACACCTGGGGGGCCGTCACTGATGGAACCTGCACATGTTCTGCCCACAGAGACCCTGAGGTCACACCAGTGAGGAGGAAGGGCAGTAGAGTCTGTGACGCAAATGCATCCCAAGTGGACTTCCACGCCATTCCTTGAGCTCTGAAAGCATATCATTAAAGAAGAGCTAGACTAAGTTTCAAAAGCTTTCATTTCTTTACAAGAGTTTCATTTTAGCTTTACAACAAAATTGGGAGGAAGGCACAGAGAGTTCCCATAAGGCCCTGCCCATCCACGCACAGCCTCCCCCATCACCATACCCGCCAGCACGGAGCGGATCTTACAAGCAGTGGCCCTAAGCAACACTTCATGGTCACCCACACTGCAGAGTTTGCATTACGGTCTCCCCTTAGTGCTGGACACTCTGGGTTTGGTCAAATGTATAAGGTGACACATCCATCATCATACTAGCACTCAGAGGACTTCCGTGGCCCTAAAATTACTCTGTGCTCCGCCTGTCACCCCTCCTCCCTCCTCACCCCTAACAACCTAAGGCAAACTTTGCCTCAGATACATTTTTAAATTTCTAATTTTAGGATTGTATCAGATTTTTCACTATACACCTTACTTTTATTTTTACTCTGGTAAAAGTTAATTATAAACAAAATGACATATATTGCAATACACAAGTCATATATACATGCACATTATTTATATTTGCATAGACACACTGTGTTATAATGTGCCTATGTAAATAATACATAATAAAACATATAATATATAAATACATTATTATACGTATATTATATTTATATACTGTATGTGTGTTATTTATATATGTTTATACAGAGGGTGCCAAAAAAAGTATACACATTTTAGAAAGGAAAAACTGTATTGAAAGTGTAATACTCAATGTACACTGATAACAGAAGATGAATACAAGTCATCTGTACATATTTTTGGCACCCCCCCCAGTATATATACACAAAAACACATATGTATAAATTATTACTTCCGTAAATTATGTTTATATTTTTTCCAAAAGAGTAAAATAAAACAGCATAACCAGGAAAATGTAAAATGCAAGAATTGTTTTATGGGCCCCTGGCTGAGGTTCCTGAGCTTGAACGTGATACCAGGGCACCTTAGAGGCAGCAATGATGTAATTCTCACATTTCCTGTTGTTACCTCTCTCCTCAGGGGAGGCTGGGGGATCAGCCCCCATCTGCTGTGCCCTCAGAAGCCCTTCCTACACTCTAGGTTTTCCTAACACCCATCCATGGGCCTCCAGGTTTACACAGCCCACTAGAGAGAACCTTGCAGATCCCAGAATCACTTCAAAACTTTATCAACTAGTCTTGGTTTCTCAAATCACGAGGAATTAAAAGAACGGTATTAAGGCATCACATTAAACCAGATAGAGGTTAATGAAATGAGTGAGTATATGTTTAGACATAGATGCATTTAAAATGCAGTGGAATAAATTAGCTGTGCGTGGTCCTTGCGCTGTCCCGTGTGTTCACAGTACTTGAAGCCGGGCATGCTTCACAAAAACGGCTCAGAAACGGGAGAGGCTGGTCTGGAGGACTGAGCCAAGAAAGGCAGAAATGGCGTCCCTGGGACACCTTGTGAAGCAATGTGACATAGTGACAGCAGGAAAGAGGCTATGTTCTAGGGAACAGGGTGACATGGGGGGTGTGGGGGAAAGAGGTGTACGTCTGGAACAGAATTCTCTGACACCAAGCAGAAGACAGGTTTGCCCACTGAGGGCTCCTGTTTTTAAGTATAGATGGCACCTATTTGAGTTCAGCTAAGAAGCAAACGCAGTCATTGAGAACCCTGTTCAACAAGGAGAATAACAGCAAGGAGACCCTAGAGGAAGGAGCCTCCCTGCTCTTCACGGCCTGGCTGAGGGGCGCTGGGACGTGAGCAACCCAGGTCACTGCTGTCCAGCGGTGCGCTTAGAAAGCATCAGCTGGCAGTGTGTGTATGCATGTGTGAGCATGTGTGTGCATGTGTGTGTGTGGTGTGCATGTGAGTGCACGTGTGTATAAGCACTCACTCTAATTTTGAGCATTGATCACTTAAGTAACATTTCTGTGTCCACTGAACATTAAGCATTACTGGATCTTACATGTGTTATGTAGATAGATTTTTATGTATTATATATTATACACACACATTTGCAAATTTCACGTATGTATGATGCACGCACACACATATTTAACACACAGTTAAGCTATTTTCCTTCCTCATAACTTACACATGCATTACACATGACACCCGGCAGCAATGTTGTGAGCACAGGAGACGTGGGGCGTACAGTAAGGCACCTGCCGTGGCTGAGAGAGATGACCAGCTGACTGATGGAATTAAAAGCAGTGAGGGTTTCAATCTGCATCTGCGGCCAGCTCTGCTCAAAGCGGACAGGAACACGGGCTCTAAAGTCAGGAGAGACTGGGCAGGTGGCAGGGAACAAGGTGGGTCCTCTTATAGGAGGGGCCTGTCGTTGACCCCACATACAGCTCCAAACTGTGGTCCTGGTGACGTTTTCATGGACAGAGGACTGCATATACTTGGGTTGGTAGTTTGTACATGTTACGGAAGCCAAAAGGGATATTTTCCATGGGAAGGTCAAGGACTACCCATTAAGTTGGAGAAAAATCCTAACTGCAGAAGTCCTAAATAGCCTGCATAATTTAAACCTCAGTAGCAATGTGTTGGATTGTCGTGATCGGAAGTGTTCAAAAGTTAAGAAAAGCACCACTCAGAACATCCTAACAAAGGTTTGCATAAAAACATGTTTTTGAAGAGAAATATAAAAGTGAAAATTGTGTTCTCTTATATTTTGGCTAAGAAACTTCCAAGAGATGCTGCATATGGCATGAGCAGATTTTGGCGGTAGGCACACCTGCTGCCCGCACACACAGAGGTATTTATGTTTCATTCTCCACGACACAGGACCAAAGGACTGATTTCATTTGGGAACTTGGGGCACAAACCTCCTAACAGCGAAGATCTGAAGCTGGGAAAACCACCCACATGACCAGCGTTTCATCTCATGATGGTGCCACCCGAGCTCTTCATGGCCCTAAAAAAGAAGGTCAGCCAGGGAGTCTTACGTTTCTAAATAAATAATTGAAGATAACATAAACATTGCACAATTTAGGTTCTCGAGACAGAATGAACACCAACGATTCGGTTGTTGACATCAAAACCTACCACAGGGCCAACCGGTCAGGTGGCAATTGGATCGATGGTTTTGGGCATCAGACGTGCTTTGTGAAGCCAGGGCACCATGAAGCACACACAAGTGCAAGGTTCAATGGCCTCTATTAACAGTACAAGTGTTATAGGTTTTTAGATCAGATTCATGGTAAACTGCAGCTTTATATTTTGCATAAAGTAAAATTGCATGCAGTATTACATTTACTATTTTATGAGGCATCATATTTATTTCACAGTATATTATTTACTATGTTATCACAATTTGTAAACAGCCATGAAATTGCTCAATGATATTGGAATGTCCAGGGCATATAAGCACATTTTGTATAGAATTATGAGCACTGAAGATTTGCAACCTAAGAATGGTATTGATGAGATTTTAGTCATTTTCTTTAAAAAGTCATCAAAGGGTAAATACTTAATAATGTAAACATGGAGAACCCTTTAGATTGCTAATTTCCAAGATAGCATTGGCATTAAAAAATTATATATTAAGCACATCTTTATGAAATGGAATATACAAAAACTTCAAAGAGTTTTTAAAATAAATCTTCTAATGATGTTTATTATGCTACTAAGTAAATATTAGTAAATATCTTTCAGTTATATATGCATATATATTTCACCCATTTGTTTAAGCCTATGCTTCAGGAGAAAGAAAAATAGTGCAAACTATAGTACAAGTTTCTCAAATCATTTTAAGTATTTTTTTAACCTAAACAAGCATTTTTCAGAAATAAATTTAGAGAATCAATAGTCGAAGGCTCCCAATAAAAATCCAAGTACCACTCCAACACACAAACGAAAGTCATTAGCTGTTTCCAACCCACGTCGCGCAGACAGTGCAGCCCTTGTGAATACACTGATCCTTCTCGAACGCGATACCAATAGTATCGGAACAGCGACCCTCACCCCACAGAATTGCATTTTAATTCTCTTTAGGCGACTAAAATGCAGGCTTCAATCATTTAAAACTCGGAAGTGAAGACTAAGGCCAGTGTTTCCATGTGGTCCCCGGGGCGCGAGGCGTGCGGGGAAGAGCGGAGCCACCGGTCGCCGCGGGGCCATCGCAGCCCGTTCTGCTGCTGCTCGGCGGCCGCACGCGGGGCGCCCTTCCCGGCCGGGCGCCGCGGCCGCGGCATCGTGGGGGGTGCACTGCCATCTAGTGGCCGCCGGCAGCTCCCGCAGCCTGGGGCCTTCTGCCTGGGCGTGGAGATGCCGCCCGCAGGCTCAGTGAGGGGCCCTTAGGGCCGTTCTCTGCAAGAAGTGTCGTCTTCAGCCAGTGACTGGGTGATTGACCAGGAACGTCTCTGGGATCAGGTCCCAGCGTGTAGTGAGAGCAGGCAAGGGACGGACACTCTTCCCGCACGCTTTGCATGGAACCCAGGCACACAGGTGACCAACGCAGGGCCCTGGCCTGCAGGAGAAAACAGGAAAAAGAGGACACACACAGGTCGGTCTCCGTGTGAGCAATGCAGCCCCTCCGCCTCTCAGAGCGATGTCCGCCCAGCACCAGCCAAATGCTTTTGGATCTGAAAATGACAGAGTAAAATGCTTGAAGGTGCAATTTCAAGAAAAAAAATAAATGAGGGGATTAGCCATTCAGAGATTGCTTTTGAAAACGGTCACCCAAATGTGCCAGCACCTAGCAAAATGTTTGGAAAACGAAATATCAGATAATAAAACTTTCATGATTTAAAGTTATTTCTTACTGGTTTAAGTCGCCTTTCAGGTTTGCGGTATACGTAGGAAACACTTTTTTGTTCATGTAAATTAACAAATAATATTTTACAGGTTTTCCTCAGCAGTTTAAAATACATAGCCACAATAAGGCTGAAACCGATTTGCAAAAACACTAAAAATATCCAAACTAGAGTAGCATTCTATACCTTGCAAATGACAGAAAAAGAAAAAAATATTGCAATGATGACGTTAAACCCATGCAGTTAATTTAGTTTCATCCCAAAATTGATGAAGGGGCTTCAAACACACTGGTCCTTTAGTTTTTAATATTTAAAAAAAATTCTCAAAAAATCTTTAACAGACTAAGCGCTAACTTTGGGTATATTGCTCAGCATACCCACACATGTAAACAAGGAATATAAATATTCATAAGTATTTACATAAATATAAACATATGGCAAAGAAACCACCAATCCCCTATTCCTTAGTGCTTATTGTAAATATATTTTAAAAATAAACCTTATTCTTTTTCCTTATACTGGACTATATCAAGTCTGAGGGAAAACTGAACCGATTTTCAAACATGCACCAAAACATTTTTATGTGTAGCAATAGTTTTTTGTAATGGTAATGGGAGGACTCAATACTTGTCTCACTAATTCCATAATAACACTTCTATCAATGACTTTTTAGAAAATAGAAGCCGCCTATTGTTTTCCAAGCTGTCAGGGATATCTTACTTGTTTTCCGTCAGAAATATCGCCTGTGTGTACTAGTGGGAGAACACGCCTTTCTCTGCATATACGACAGTAGGAGTTGACTTGTATTCTGCTGTGTACGTGCATGCCCTTTTTCTCTTCTGCAAGTGATTTGCACAAGTAAGGGTCCCTGACCTCACTCTCTAACACAGGGGCGTGTGTCTCTGTGCTGCTTGCTTCTCAGTGGGAACCCCCAGATTGCTGGGGTGGGTCGGCTCCAATCTCAGGAGTGTTCTGTGGGTGACTGTTCTCCTGACAGGCGGGAAGGGAGCAAACAATTCATTAGAGATGATGAAGGAAATGCAAATTAGAGAGAGCATGACCCCCAGGGGAATAACCATGGATCCCTTACCCTCCTTATCTGAGTCTTTACAGCTAAATGTATTTAGCAAAATATCATACACGTTAAAAACAATAATCACTCTTTTCCCAAGAAAACTGAAAATTCTTTTTCATATTATAGACATTGAAATTGCAAGTATTAATATATGTATGCCTGCTAAAGAGATCAAATGTCTGTATGCTTACTGAAAATCTGTGTTGTCTCAGTACTAAACTCACAAAACCATTCTTAAAATTTATTTACTGTTATTTTCCCTAATTTGTTGTATTTTCTTGTTAATTCTCTTTAAAAGACAAATAAAGCCATTCATATTTTGAAATGATTAAGTGAGGCTTGTGTAATTTTAGATTTCCACAACAATTGAATCTGAGATTGTAAACGTCTGGAGCAGAAAGACCATGGCTCATAAACATAGATGACAATCAGAGAGCTGTCGAAAGACGGGACCGTTGACTGGTATTTGTGACCAAGAAGTGTATTTTCCAATAAATGGAAAGTATTTTGAGTTTCCTGGTTCTGCCAGCCTAAGGCTGATTCTGTTTTAGTTTTCTGTGGCAAAAGGATGGCCTCTGCAAGCACACCATTGGCTCTGTTTTGTCACTAATAGCCAGTTGCAAGCTTTACTTGCCTGAGCAACACCACCAAAGGGATTTCATCAGAAAGCTGCAAGAAGCAGCCAGGTTGAGAGGAGCAGAATTTGCTTCACTCCCCCCAAAAGACCCTATCAAAAGTGGTCTTTTCGGGTAAAATGAAGCATTGTGCCTGAGTCCCCACCCCCCTCCACTGGCCCTTCATTCCAGCACAAGGAAATGGTTGCAGAGGGTACCCAGCCAGCTGACTGCTTTGCTGATGTGCTGTTAGACTCAAAAATATAACCTACGGGGATGGCAGAAGCCCCAGGTATCGTCAAATTATTATGTTGAAACAGAGCTGTGTGAATTCTCAAAAACTTGGCTAGCGCTCAGCTCAGTCACCAGCTATGGACAAAACAACCCAGACAAGCCATTAAAAACACATAAATGTAATGATTTTGGTACTCATCTTGCATGCTTAGTTAAGAGTAAAAATTCAGCGGACCTCTCAGCTGCATAGGCTCACTGCTGCATATTTTGATAGCAGGGTGAGTCCGTCGGAGTTTGCATATTTCCCAAGAAGACGAAAATTGAAACCCTAATTTTCCTCTCATCAAACTTAGACACTATCGTTTATTGAGGAGTGAGGTTTTGTTTGCTTTTATATTTTGAAGAAAGTGAGAGCAAACACACACACACAGAAACCCAGCTTGGTCGTGGGCTGAGTCTTCTGAGACCCTGGCCTCCCACAGATTGGCTGGGGACCTTGTGTGGGACAGGTTTTCACATTTCAGTACAGCCTCACAGGCCTGCCCACTTCTGTTTGCCGTGAGAAGGACTGGTGAGCGTGTCTGTTAAGTACTTCATCGTATCTGGGCTTGTAGGCAGGGTGTCGTCCTCGCTGGCAGCTGGCTCAGTGTTGATGTTGAGACGTGAGGATCAGACGTTGACTTTTGGGCCATGTCCTTTGCCTTGTGGCATTGTTGGGTCCCTGATGCTCTGACATCCACACCCACAACCGGAGGGGGGAGGCAAGTCTCTTCTGCAGAGGGTCAGGTGGCCAATCGTTTAGGCTTCACAGGGGCTGTGGTCCCTGTCACAACCACTCAATTCTGCTGTTGTAGCGTGAAAACAGCCATAGACCCTGTGCCAACGAGCGAGATGGCTGCGTTCCAATAAAGCTTTATTGACAAATGCAGGCAGTCAGCCAGATTTGGCTTAAGGGCCGTGGTTTGCCACCCAGCTCAGAGTAATTGGTCCCAGTTTGTCAGGCCATGACTCAGTTGAAGTGTCTTGATTTTTTGCTTTAGAAACAAGGTCACCAGAATTATGGAACAAATTAGCTCCGTGGCCCTCCTCACCTTTTCAATGTTTGCCGTGAAGTGAAACTTCAGTGTCCTATATATTCTTGAGGGTAAGGAAAACAGGTAACCTATATTTGAATAAAGAAATGGAAATTCTTATTTTAAAAAAAAAAGCTTATGCGTGTGCGGTTTCTCTTTTTCTTGGTCACATTCTATGTCTCTATTCAGAATAGATTGAAAATATGTGTGATCAATTGAAAATCACCCAGATAAAAGAAGGAGAGGCCAAACCCATACAAGTAATGGTGGTCCAGCCCTTCTTGTTTGATCACACTGGGGGTTGCTGATGCTGTGGAAGCATTGCATGCGTGAGGAGGTGAATTTGGGGTTCCTTTAGCAGATTTGCTGAGGCCACAAAACATGGGTAGAGTTCCTGAGACATTCGCCTATTCGCTATTGAAAATGAAGCTGTTTCTGAAGTGTCTCCTGCATGTGAGAAATTTCAGTTCAAATGCTCAAGACGCAAATCCACTAACACTCTCTCACTGGCGGTGCTGCAGCAAGCGCTGGCTGGCTGGGTGGCTGGCTGGAACAGCGATCCTGGAAAGATCCCCTCTCCACTTTCTCTTCTCTCTCTGGCTCTCTCTCCTTTCTTCTCTCTCACCAGCCTCTCACTTAGTCTTTTTTTCTGGAAATTTGATTAAGGATTCTGCCAGCCCTTTACTGAACTCTAACTCAGGGAATTCTGGTTAATACTAAAAACCATCAGGGTTAGAAACAATTTGAAAACCATGTCGAAAGGAGGAAATAGAAAAACATGTATAACATCCTCTGCAAAGACCATCTTTTGCTTTAATTCCAGCCGGTATCAGTCTCCATGTATGTGATCGATGATGATAGATAGATAGATGTCTGTATATGCATATCTGTAATGTGTATATTCATGCATATACAAATATACATACATACATTTTAAGACAAAGGTATTTGCTATCCTGATCTGCTTCTCAGTTTATCTTCTAGTTGGAGGCTGTTTTAATAGTTTTCTAAAGATAAGAGCAGTAAACAAATAAAAAGGGAAATAAATACAATGTTTTTCAGGGTCAGCTATCTTTCTCATTTTCGTAGAAATGGTACTGTACATTTGGTAGTACTTATTTAATGCTTCTAATTAAGTGAAATGCTTTTGCTAATTCTGAATCTTCATTTACTGTAATTGTGGACCTAAACACTCCCAGTAGGATTCCTTTTGAGATGGTTTTAAATTCACTGTGATTGTGCACATGGTGGCTGTAGGAATAACCTGCTTAATCCCTCAGCCATGGAGGCTCATTGCAAAAGTTGATCCATCTCCATAAGCGCTCGCTGCCTCTCTCTGGAGGCAATCCTTGCCACACCAAGCGAACCATCTTTTTCCCCAATAAATACTAAATGATTGCATTTCAACCCCTATGTGCTATACATCCATGCAAAGTTACTGTGAGAGTTTACCAGGTTTGCTGCAGTGCTGTCCCTTTTATTGCCCACGAGTAGAAGAAAACGAGCTTCCTGACCTTTCTAGAGCGATGCACCTCCTGACAGGAAAATGCGTTAGTCCACAGAGCTGTGTCTACAGGAGTTACCGTCCCTTCCCCATTACACGACGACTGATATTCTGTGGCTTGTGCCTTTGTCTCTAAAGACACTTTGTATTGTAAAAATTAATTGACAGTTAAGTTCTATGCCCCATTTTCTGGTTGTTCTCTGGCTTTGAAGAGTCACCGTCACAGTTGACCACTTTATACAGGAGAGAAGTCCTAAATAAGAAATGATCCAGCATCGCTCTGACCAAACTCAATGTAGCCCAAGGATTTCCTCTGTAGAGGACACTGGCTAGAGAGAAGCAAGACAATGAAACAAAGATTCCAGACAGAATGTCGGTGAGTGAAACAGAAGGAATAGCAGAGTCAGTAGCTTCTGCAAGCCCCCACGGGGGTGACCCAGGAGGGCTTGTGGGGAAAGGGGGTGAGAAGCAAAAGGGAGCGAGAAACAGATGAACATATAAGTAAATAAATAGACTATAGGTGGGGAAAATGCCTGAAAGGCTGTAAACTGACGTAATAGATATCATCTCTTGATGTCCAGCGTATAGGTGGCTCTATTGTCTTTATTTGCTTCTGTATTTTCTTTTTTTGACAACAAATGCATTCATTTTATCATTTTCATAAGAAACTGAAACTAATATAAAATTTCAATATTTAAAACAGTGTACTAGTGATAACAAAAAAAGGACAAATCAATAAAATAGATAATAAACAATCCCACTTTTGGTCTCATTTTATGCAAACATGGTGGAAATCAGTGGAAAAGGAAGGGGTTCAATAGCTCCTTCTGATCAAATTTGTTACCTCTGTGGAAAAAAAAAAAGTAAAGCTAAATTCTTGTTTCACGTCCTACTCTAAAACAATGTGCTTGCATATTAAAAATGGAGGGCAAAAAAATAATATTATGTAGAAACAGAAACAGAAAATATTTGATGTGCAGGTAAATAGGGAGACATAATTTAAACGTACAATGCAGGAGAGACTATAAAAGCAAGTGAGATACACCCAAGAAGCTATAGTCTCTTTAAAATCCTTGTCATGGATACCACAAATAAAATGGAAATTACAAATTACAAAGGAAATCGGTACAAGTTTTAATCTGCATGGTAGATAAAAGGTTCCCACTTACATATTTTTAAAGCTACGACAGATAACTACAATAAGGACGAATAGCAAAACGGGTAAACAGCCTGAACAGGCAATGGCATAAAAGTGCTGGGACACACACACTCGCCTAGTGTGCTTCCCCCCGCCGGCCCCACCGGTGATTAGCCCCAGTCGTTCAGAAACACCACGGACTTCTGCTGAGGGTTTCTGGTGTCCTCTCTTGCGTGGACAGAGCTCGTCCTGGAGCAGGTTGCTGAAGATGACACGGGTGTGTAGGAGGTCCAGTTTTGCAAATTTAAAACTGTTTTTTTTCTATAGTTTTTATCATCAAACGACAGGTTGGCTGTTTACAAAGTCCTTGGTTCACTTTTTCTTTGATTTTCCTGAAAATATTGCATCGTTAGCATCATTATTTTGCTTGCATGTTGCTTTTGAGAAGTCTGATGTCAATTTAATTCTCTTGCTCTTGGAAGGTGCTTGATTTTTCTGCATTGAAGCCCAGGAGACATTTTTATCTTCAAAATTTAATCGTTTTTGACAGGGCATAAGTCCAAGAAGACCATTCTGGGTCAATTGTGCCAGGTACCGGGTAGCTCCATTCAGGGTATAGATCTGCCTTCTGTTCATTTTCAGAATGCCTTCTTCTACTAGAGTTGTTTAGATTAATTCTGTTCCACGTTTGGTTCTTTTTAGTAGCTCCTGTTGTCTGTTTCAAACGCTTTCTCTCAGATACTTTTTACTTTTTATGTCATTTTATTTTCCTGTTTGTTTTAGTGCCTTTCTTCAGTATCTCCTATTACATGTTTATTTTAATTTAATTCTTTCTTTACTTGGAATTTAGTCTTCATTTCTAAGATACTTTTGTGTTCTTCTATTTCTTGAGTTCAATGATTTTTCCTTTCACACTTTTACTTATCCATGTTTGAAGTATTAATTCATTTTTTAAAAAAGATTTCAACATGTTTTTGAGGGCATTTACTTGAGTTTGGAGCAATTGCGTTATATTTTTCTTTTTTTTAAGGGAGGACATTGGGAGAGGGAATCTTAATCACCTGAAATGTCTAATGTCATTTTCTGTGTCCTTCTTGTAGTAGATTTGCATGGATGAGGGTTGTTTATGATTGTTTACTTGTATGGATTTGTGGCAAGGTTTTCACTTCTGGTGGCTTAGAATCCCGGCTCAGGGAGCCGGTCCTGCCGGTGCCGCAAACGATGGGCGCGGTCAGGCGGCTGGTTTGTCCTCTGACCGCGGTTCCCGTGTCCTGCTGGTGCTGCGCTTCTCCTGAGCCTGCGCTTCTCTTTCTTTCACCACTGAATCTCCAAAAGTCTTGTCAGCTGGTGCGTGCATGGCCCAGGTCCAACAGGACCCAACATAATCAGAACCCGAAATCCTGGACTCTGGCGGGACTCTGGGAGTCCAGGTGGTTTTCTGAGAACTGGCTCCCCAGACCAGGCTGTGCCCACTTGGCGTGGCAGGACTGGCCTTGCTGTCCCCACACTGCGTATCTCCACTGTGCTCCCTGCTCGGGAGCTGGGCTCACCTGCGGATCTCCATACCTGGGAGCAGGGCTGCTCTTCCTGCCTGCACCCTCATGGGGCACCTGGAGCTCTCCACGCATGGGAAGCTGGTCCCTCACGGATCGGACTGCCTCCTGCCTACCTGCTCTGCCTCCTGGGCGTTGCACACCCCCAACTGTCTGATGAAGACTGTATCTCTACTGCCAATTACAACTTTAGCGCCTGGAGAAGGCTGCATCTGGTTGACCTTCAAATCTACTTCTCTCCCCACCTTTCTCTGCGGGGATTTGCTGGGTCATTTTAGCTCTTGCCCAGGGTTCCTGGGTCTCACTGTGTAGGAGGATACAGTTCTCTCCCTGTTTATTTTTGAGACAAGGTATTTGTTACCTTCCACTTCCTCTCTTTAATTAGGTAACTCAGCTGTGCAGTACTTCAGTTGTCAAGCTTCAGCTATTTGTTACTTTAAAGCACAGAAAAATTATTTCATCTTTCAAAATTTTTTTGTGTTCATTAGAATAACTGCTTTGTTGCTGTTATTGTTAAATATTCATAAGATTCCGTCTGCTTACAGGATAATTATATTACATTAATATGGTATGGATAAATGAAAGCAGTAATTACGCTTTATCCCTCTCTATTTTGCAATTTACAGTTTGCGTGTTTCGAGACTAAAAGGAAATTGCCACATTTAAAACAATGTTATTTCATTTCTAAACAAGGAAGAGCATGAGAAGGCCCACCCCCAGGGTTACAGGTTAAAATAAATGTCATGCCTCCTGTTCTTCCTTTAGAAAAAGACTTCCAATTTGTATCACTTTGCCAACTAATACATAGACAAAAACTAGGGATATTTTTAAAAAGTAAAGAAAAAAACCATCTCCCATCAGAAGTTAACATTTTCTTCTGGTTCTGTGATTGTAGCAATTACAAAGGGCCGAGACAATTCAAAGTGACTGGCACGACTGGCACCTATGGTGTCGCTACTTTCAAACCCAAAGGTCGGGGTCACACTTTCTAGAAGGTTCCTTCCCTCTGATTCCATTGAGGTAACACTCTCTCTTAGGTGATGGCCATGGTCTGCGGTTGGCCATCTGTTGAGTGTAGATGTGGGTGTAAACGGGCTCAAAAGCAACTTTTTGATGTTTTGCACACAGAGAAGGTGTTTGATGAATGTACCTAAAAGCATGTGTAGATTTTCATTAAAAATATTTCTATTTTCGTAGGCAAGACCCTTACCAGTCTTAAAATTCTTGAGTGTGAAAATATATTGTGAAATGTAATTGAAATTATTGTGTGTTCAGTTATGTTTTAAATTTAAACAAATTTTAAATATTTAAAAAAATAATGGGAATGGAATATTATGATTTGTTTAGATTAGCTTATTCCTTTCTCAGAAACATTGATTGCTTTTATAAGTAGCTTATTCATAAAAAAAAATCAACAGGAACAATTTTAACACATAAATAAGAAATGTCCCACTTAAGCCACAAGAAAAAATGCAGCTCTAGTCCCATTCCCATTCTTTTCCATGACATCTGTGTTTATTGTACATGAAATTCTAATCAACATATAGAAAAAAGATTGCCTAAATCATAAGCAAGATAATGCTTGGCGGCCGCACTCACACCATACTCATCAATGGTTCAATATCAATATTAGAAAACATAGCAAGTGGCGTTTCCCTAAGGAAAGTGTTGGGTTCAGTGCTATTTAAGCACTTTCATCAATGTTCTGAGTGATGGGATGGAAAGCATGTTCATTAAGTGTACAACGAAACCAAGCTGGGAGCAGCAGATAACACCGTAGAGAACGGGAACAGATTTAATCATGACCGTGAAATTTAACTAAATGGTCAGAGGAGGCAGTGATTCCATAAAGGGGAGTGTCGGCTTCCCTACTTCTGTGGGGAGCAGGGCGGGAGAAGCTACACACTGATTCTCATCTGCCATGCTTACTGTGTTCACGTGGGGTGCTCTGCAAATATACTGAAGCCCAGGCCACCACCCACACTATTCAGCCAGGTACCCCCAGGTGATTCTTACCTGCCGGCCATGTGACCTCCAGGTGGTTCTTCCCTGCCAGCCAGGTGATGCCCAGGTAGTTCTTACCAGCATCTCAAATTGCAAGGCCCTGTTTTAGGAACTTAAAATGATGGCCCTGAAATTTGTCAGAAAAGGACCCAGACCATAAGCTGTAAAGGATGCAACAAAAAAGTTTGGGGATTTTTAAAAATTTGACAGGGAACTTCCTAATTATAAGCAAACAAGTGGGACATGCCACACAAGCCAAAAGTTAACTACTTACAATCTCCCGACGATCGTGCTCGTAGCTTTAAAAGGTGACGTTTGTCTCAGTGCTTTCTTTTGCTTCGTCAGTTTGGTTTTATTATTATCATCATCACTGTCGTTATTTTATTTGTTGTTGGGGGAGGAGACAACTGTTTTGTAGGACGTGTTCCAGCGAACGTAGAGAGGCTTTTAAACTAATTCGGTTGTGTCATCAGGGGCATAATTGCCCTCCATTGGCGACACTGCTGTGCCTTCAGGCTGCCGAGCTATTCAAACTGTTCGTGCCACCCCTCTGGAGAGGCGACACACCGGGACTTAAGACGCTGAAAGGGATTCAGTAGAGAGCAGCAGAAACGATTAAAGACTCGGAAAATAACACCTATGAAGGGAGATTAAAGGATCTGTGATTATTTAGCCTGGAGCAGAGAAGCAGACCTAATAACCATCTTCAGGGTGGTGAAGGGTTATTATATACAGGATGGTGGCCAGCTGTCCCCTCGGCACCGAGGATAGGAAAAGAGGAAATGGGCTTATGCTTCAATGGGGAGGATTTCAAAGGGGTATAAAGAGCTTCTTTCCAGTCGGGCCCTTGACCGCTAGCTGGGCTGTTGAGTGAAGGTGTGCCATCCCCTGGGAGGGGTGGCTTGTACTCCAGAGAAGAGCCCGTTCCATCAGGGGTGATGTGGGGTGGCCCCAGGCAGGGGCGCTGGCCAAGGAGCCTTTAGATTTTGTTGGGAACTGTACCATCGTGTGAAACCGAAGCTGTATGAACGTCCCCCGTGCTATCTTTCTGTGTCTATTGGTTGTCTCAGTTCTTTGAAAGATGCTGTGAAAGTTTGTCTGTGGAAAGGTCTAGTATTTCAAATGACAGTTCAACGGAGAGAGCACACTTGCCACAAGTGACAAGAGGCAGCCAGCTGCTGTTTATTCTCTTTCTATTTTAATAGATTATCATAATAGCATTATCAAAAGAACTGGAAAGCTGTTTTGGAAAACAGAAAAAAAAATTGGAAATAAGTCTAGCCTTGAGTTCAAATTCTTTTCAATAAAAATAATCTTTGACGATTTTTTTTAAATGTGTTCAGTGGATGCTTTTATTTGTTTGTTCTTTGGGATAAAAGAGGGGAAGAAGATAAAGAGGGAGGCCATTTTTTCCCCTAAACATTTCAATTTCTATCCTGAGAAGCATTTCCAATCTGTAACTCTTACTTGGGTCTTAGATAAACCCCAGACATACATATCTTGGGATTTCTTCATGGTTCCAGTGGAAACTGGCATTCTTTAAACAAGCAAAAAGAAAAAAAAAAAGCAAATTATGGGGCCATTATCAATGAGATGTTTACTTCTTAGGAAATATTTTGGGGGGAACAGAGGTTGGTGGGTATCAGTTTCGTTGCTCTGCCCACAGTGTCTCATGCTGTCCCTTAGTACCCGCCTTGATGATGACAGTGTTTGTAATCAATGTGCTATTGCCACAGGATAGAACGATTCCTCCGGTTCCCCCCATGGGAGCTCCACAACACAGAAAACGTGAAGCTAGTAAAATACAAGTGCAATCATCTTATTTTGGGGTCAGACTCTAATTAACACCGTCAGCCTCATTCTCTAATTGCAGAATCTGGATTTTTTTTGTAAGGTGTATTTTAATCTGTCTCCTGCTTGCCTTTCAGAGTTACGTCTCGTTGCACCTCTTCCCAAATGCAGTATTTCAGCCGTAGCAAGATCCTAAATGTTCCTTGGCTGCACCGTGGCTCTCCCCGCCTGGCACTTCTGTTTATTTACCCTTTCCCTGGTCAGGGAAACCCTGTGTTCTCACCCCTTTAATGACCCGGGATGTCCATATGCTAAACATAGTGTATTTGAATGTCCTGTATACTTACGTGTTCCCCCACAGCACTGTAATCTCCTTAAAGCATTCTCATCACCTAAAACTGTGCTTAGCACTTAGCAGACACTCAAATCTGAGTGCGTGGGTTATGGAGGGGTGGAGAGGCCATGAGAGTTTAGCACAGTGGGTGAAGTTGGTGGAAGGGTGGCGAGCTGCAGGGGCGGGAGGAGCCATGGCAGATAGACGGATGGAGGGTGACTGAGTGATGGAGGGGCTGGTGGGTTGGCGAGGTGTGTGGATCCTGGGGGTGGGTGGTGGACAGAGCTCTGCTCTGTGTGGAGGAGTCTGTCCAAGTCAGAGATCACATCCTGAACCGTGATCCTGTGACCACCCTCGATTAAGTCACTTACTGAGTGACATCCAACTGTTTTACAAGCATCAAGTTCATTGCATTGCCATTGGTGAAATTCCTTGATTTTGAAAACATGCTCTGCTTATGTTAGGAGAAAATATATTTTTTCAATCAATTACACTTTTTTTTATGTCATACTAGTTCTGACATCCAGTTCTTATGACTTATTCTTGGGTCTTATGTGGCTTCACATGCCACTCCTTGTAGAGAAGTGAAACTTAGGGGATGGGCTGCCGGGAAACAGAACTGCCCAGGCCACACTCGGCATTTCTCTGGGGTTCCTGACAGTAATTGTCAGGGGACGGGCGATTTTGGAATGCCTCATTTGTTCCATCACAGTAGAAACCCACGTGCTTTTCACAGATCATAAAGAAAAGGAGTATGTACTTATGTCATGCCTGGTCCTTAAAGGGAGGCACAGAATGGGACTGTTACGTCCTCAAAACAGATTTTTAGAAAGAAATCTACTTTATAGGTTTGAAGACAAATGTCACAACCAATGTCCTCCTTCAGGATTTAATGTTGATCCACTTTCTAAAACGTATGGTTCCTTCTAACAGAATTGTATACACAGTTCTTTCTTCACTCCCCTCCACTAGTCTCGGTAGCTCAGGGGAGCGAGTCAACTATTCATTTGTGTGGAGACCACTTTTTTAAAAAATTAGTGTCAGGTGTACAAAACAATGTAATAGTTAGACATTTATTATTTATACCCCTCACACAGTGATAACCCCCGCCCCCCATCTACTACCCCTCTGACATCGCATACAGCCATTACATTTCCACTGTCTCTATTCCTAATGCTGTACTCCACTTCTTGTGTATATATATATATATATATATATATATATGTATATAAACTTGTAGTTGACATTCATTATTGTTCAGCTTCAGCTTCAGGTGTACAGTGCAGTGATCAGGCATCTACATCATCCCTGAGGTGGTCTCCCTAATGGGACAAGTGTCCATCAGATACCCTACAAAATCTTTACAACATTATTGATTACATTCCCCAAATTTACTTTTGTATCCCTGTGGCAATCTTGTGGTTACTGACTATTTTCTAAACCCCTCACCTTCCCCCTTATCACCCCCCCCCATCTAGCAACCCTCAGTTTTTCCTCTATGTCTCCAAAACTGTTTCTGATTAGTTCATTCATTTATTTTCTTCTTTAGATTCCACATATAAGTGAGATCATATGGTATTTGTCTTTCTCTGTCTGACTTATTTCACTTAACATAATGTTCTCTAGGTCCATCCATGTTGTTGCAAATGGTAAGATTTCTTTCTTCTTTATGGCTGCGTAATACTCCATTGTATAAATGTACCACAGTTTCTTAATCCAGTCATCTACCGATGGGCATTTTGGTTGTTTCCATGTCTTGGCTATTGTGTATAGTGCTGCAATAAACATAGGAGTGCATAAATTTTTTTGAATTAGAGTTTGGGAGTTTTCTGGATAGATACCTAGGAGAGAGACCACTTTTAAATAAACTCACCCCTCTTAAATTATAGAGGTTCTTCATCAGTGACTTCGGTTGCAAGTTTGGATCAGAAAAGTGGCTGGTTTGACATTACTTAAGTAGTCTCCTATTAAAGTAATTGCGGTGAATAACACAACAAGTTAATTTCTTTAACACCACTGTTTCAGTAATAATAGTATTTTTAATGGATGTATCCAACTCCAGATAAAAATGTCAAGCCTTTAAAGAAATTCACTATGCATTCTTGTATCCAAGAAAGTGTACTGTTTTTGACGTATTAAATTTACACTACCCATAATTTTGCATTGCCTGATAATCACAAACTATAATTGATGCCCTAAAATGTTTAAATAGTTTTGATAAAAATATAATAACATGCACAAATCTTTAAAACATCTGACTAGAGATTAAAATAACCGTCAGCAATGATTCTCAGATTCTCAGGTGGGAATGTGTTTCTCGCTCACCCAAATCAGTTACTACAAGAAAACAGCAGAATATATTAAAGTAAGACATGTGATTGCCTGGAAAATAGGCATTTTGGATTCAAGGTTATATGACAGATTGAGGATATTTGTAATCTAGGTAACTGAAGACAACTGTAGAAGATTTACCAATGACTTTGAAAATAGAAGATACTCAGCAATTGAGTCTAAAGGAGGGAGAATAATTCAACATCTCGTGTAAAATGACTGTGTCTACTTTGTCTCCAGTGAATCCAGAAAGATGTCAGATAAGAAGAGCTGTGCCTCTGTCTCCCCAGGCCGAGCCCTGTCCTGCTCCACGTGGTACCTCTCCTCTCTCCTCCTCTGGAACCTGGCTCTGACGGGAATCTCTCTCTCTGCTCTGTGGAGCCCTAGAAACAGAAAGTCACCGTCCGCCCTCCCTTGGTCACTGCCCATCTCCTCACCTCCGTCCTGGAGTCAATCTGGAAAGTATAGCCTATGTTGGTGGTTCTCACACGAGAAGGCTGCATTGCCAACAGGTCCCCAGCTGCCACTGTGTCCTGTGTCTCTAGAGAAGGACAACACTTCAGGGACCCATCGGCTCTCCTCTCACCTGTGCCCCGGTCCTCTGCTTCCAGCCTCTACCCGAATCTCTCTGCACAGATCCTGCCCACCTTCCACAGCAGCTCTTTGGTCGAGCCAGCGATGCCTTGCTGATTCAGCGTAGGACTTCCTTATGCTGTGAATTGACTGGAACTCTCCATGGCCTCGAGCACCACTGGCCCATCCCTCCTGAGTTCAGCGCTGCACGGCTCACAGTGGTGGCCAGAGCAGCCTTCATCTCTGTCTTCAAGCCCACCTGTAAGTAGGACCCTCAGCTCACAGCGTCCACTTCTTGGGCTGTCGGGATCACACAGACATGCCCTACACCCTGCTGGACTTCCTCCCTCTCTGGTCTGGACGTAAGGGCCTCTCAGTGACACGTTAGGTGTGAGTTTCGGCCGCTGAATTGGTGAGCTGATGGTGTGTGACTGTCCTACAGATGTGTTGCATCCTTACCATCTGTTTTCTGAAAGCCCCCTCAGATTTCTGTGCTGTGAGGGCTGTGGCTGGTTCCCCATCGCCCCTCAGACCATCAGACACGTTCCCTTACAGACAAGTCCCTACCTGCTGCATGTGCGTGTCCTACTGTTCCATCATCTTTCTCCCGTCTTTCTTTCACTAGTTTACACTGGAAGGGTGATCTTGCCATTCAATACATAACGTGCAGGATACTGGGGTCAAATCGCAACATTTTCAGGAGAAGATCTTAAAGCTGAGACAGTAACTCACAAAAATGCGGGCTGTCTCACTTTGATAAGGACATGGAGCACATTTTGGGTTACACATGTGACAGAATTTTGTTTCGCAGGGGCGTTGATGGGTAAAGACATATGGAGACCGGGATGTGTGCGACTTGGGGCCACACAGCGCGTGTGCTGCAGTGGACACGTGAAGCTTCGCCCACTGTGTCCCGCCTGTGTTTAAGGAATCCCCACGCGAGGGCACCCGAGGAGGGAATGACCTGCCCTCCACGATGTCGGAGAAAAGAGCCAGGCAATCCCCTTGCAGGGACCCCTCGGTCCTGGGGGTCCTCACAGCCTTTCTGTGGAGCCAGCCCCCCCCCCCCGCCCCCTGCGTGAGCACGGCCTGCGCGACCTCCCCACTGGCGCCCGTGGGGCTCCTCCCTCCGCGGCGTCTGCTTCTTCACAGACCCTGTCCTTTCAACATTCTGTCTGTGAGCTGGCGGAGATTTTATACATAAACAAATGGACTTATCCAAGTTGAGGGTGACAGACACTGGTGGTGCAGGTGAGGCCTGGTGGCGGATAGTGACAGACGCAATCAGCGTCCTAAATAATTGTCATCAGTACAGCAATGAGATGACACGAATGGCATCAAATGAAAGAGTCGCCATTTAGAGTAAAAGAAAGATTCTGAAGATGACTCCATCGTATGCTGCTAAGTGTTTAATGACGGCTTCTCCAAAAATAAAAACGAAAAGCCAGTTTGCAGTGCTTGCCAGTTTCCTGCTGTGGCCTGTTGCAAGCCACCATCTCGATGTCAACTGGCTCACAAAAGTCCCGAAGACGTCACCGTTGGCTGTGGCGCTGCGGAACCTACCGAGTGTGACCTGCGTGGTTCCAGAGCTTCGCGTTTTCCCATCTGTTTTCATCTCCACGCGCACACGGCGAGGGCGCTGGGACCAGCGGGCGAGGTTACGTCATCATCCCACTCGCTTTGGCAAAAGTGACACCCATCGGAGGCATTGTTTTCAAGGGAAGGCCTTTTATTTAAACAGGAGTCACATCAAATATGGGGTATTCAGTCACGTGAACGCCGCTCAGAGGAGGGAGCAGGGCGGGGAGGCGGTGTCAGGCGCGTCCTGGTTGGTTCCCTTCACACCGGTGGCTTGAATAACAGTGGGACTAGGTGATGTGAAGGCCCTTCATCTTATATACACGCCTGTGAAAGCACCGTGAGGAACCGCGCTCACCAACAGCCCTGCGGCCGGACTCCTGCTGCCCCCCCACACCCCTCGGCCCCCCCTGCCCCCACCACCCCTCGGCCCCCCCTGCCCCCCCCACCCCTCGGCCCCCCTGCCCCCCCACACCCCTCGGCCCCCCTGCCCCCACCACACCCCTCGGCCCCCCTGCCCCCCCACGCCCCTGCCCCCCCACCCCTCGGCCCCCCTGCCCCCACACACCCCTGGCCCCCCTGCCCCCCCACACACCCCTGGCCCCCCTGCCCCCCACACCCCGTGGGCCCCCCCTGACCCCCCCAGGCCACACTCCGCACCCTCACGCCGCCTGCAGGCGGGAAAGGCAGCGCCCTGCGAACCGTGCTGCGTTCCTGCGGCGCCCGGTGCGGAGAGTTAATTCTGGGAAAGTCTCTTAGTGCCAACATCCAACATCGCTTTCCCCGCTCTCTCCCCTTATTTTTGGTGCGATCCCCTCTCTTCCCCATGGGGCGCCTCCTATTACTGCTCCTTATCATTACCTTCTGTTCCTCTGTCACTACCTTCTGTTCCTAGCTGCTTCTCCATTTCATTGTGTTATTAGTACCTTCTTTCTTGATCCCTAGGTAAAGATTCAATTATCATTTATATGCTGATGACTCTGAACTTATATCTGCAGCCCGGAACGTTCTCTCTTCCCCCAGATCGATTTACACAAGTGTGTCCAGGCCGCCCTGTGCGTATTTCCCACAGCGTCCCAAAGCTGGCCAGTCAAGTCTCATCAAAGACCCCCATGCCTCACGACCTCCTTGCTCAGGCTGGTGCCAACATGGCACGGCACAGCCCACCCTCCCTCAGTGCTGGTCCTGCGCACCACCAGACAGTTGGCCACAGCCCTGGTGAAAGCAGCCATCTCTCTCCCTCTGCTTGGTCTCTCACCTGTTCTCCAGGTCACCGGTCCTGCCACCCAGTCCTACAGTCACACTCCCATCAGGGCCACTTCTCTCAATCACATATCTATTTGCGACATCCCCTTGCCTAAGGTCTTGCAGCCTTTCAGTGGAATGTCTATCAGTTTCCCATTGCTACTGCAGTAAATTACCACAAATTATTGGCTTAAAACAATATCAATATATTACATCGTAGTTTTGGAGGTCAGAAGTCCAAAGTGGATCTCGGCGATCTAAAATCAAGGTGTAAGTAGGACTGCCTTCCCTTCAGGAAGCTCTAGGGCAGTCATGGCCCTGCCTTTCCATCTGCATCCCTCTCCTTGCAGCCCCTCCCTCAGCCCAAGAGTTGGGTTCAGAAAGCCTCTCAGTTCCCACAAGTTCCAGATCCCCCTTCCTCACAGAGATGCTTGGTGTTCGAGGGGGGTCCAGCTAGGGGAACCTGACACTAGCAGCTAAGCCTCGGAGGCCCTCGTCATCCACAGGCTGAAGAACCCCTTTCCCCACTGATGAGAGGAAGTTTCTTTGGCCTCCTCAGGTGGAGCTGGCAGATTTAGGTGGAGTCCAGCAGGGCTAGCTAAACAAGCAGACCAAAATCACACCACAAAGGCTCTGAAGATTAAATTATCACTGGAACCACAAAATTAGGCCTGGAGATGCCTGCTAAGATACGACTTACCTGGGACTTAGAATCCCCTAACACAACAGACAAGATGCCCAGGATACAACTGAAAATCACTCATCATGAAAGAACCAGGAAAATCACAATATGAATAAGAGACCATCAGGCACCTGTCACCAAGGCCGAGATGACTCAGAGGTAGGAATTATCTGGCAAGGATGCAATGGACCTGTCATAAGAATATTCAGCAACCAATCACAAACTATCTTCAAACAGATGGGAAAACAGAAATGTCTACAAAGAAACCGATTTAAAACTAAAGGAAAAACTAGAGGAAAATTTATACAGCTAAAAATGTAATCACTGAAAGTGAAAAACTGACTGGATGGGCTCAATAGAAAAGTGGAGGTGACAAAGGGTAGAATCAGTGGACGTGAGGGCAAATCAATAGGATTTACGCAATCTGAACAACAGAGAGAAAATGGAATAAAAATAAACTAAAGGAATGGAGTCTTGGGGACCTGTTGGATGATAACCAAAGATCCAACATTCACGTCCTGAGTCATAGAAGGAGAAACCTAGATGAGACTAAAAGAAATAATAACAGAAAAGCTTCCCAAATCTGGCAAAAGATGTAAACCTACAGGTTCAACAAGATGAGAGAATCCCTCCCCCCCAGAGGGTAAACTGTAAGCTCAGAGTTTACCTGAACTGAGATGCATCATAATTGAACTTCCAAGAATTAAGAAAGAAAAAAATCTTGAAAGGAACCACAGAAAAAGCACACTGTCCACAGAACACCCAATCACTGTCCAACGAACACCCACACTCACTGTCCACAGCTTTCTTCTCTGACACCACAGAGCCCAGAGGAGTTGACAGCTTCCAAGACCTGACACAACAGAGTTGTCAACTGTGAATTCTGGATCTGACAAGTGTCTTCAGGAATAGAGGGAGAATAAAGGCACTTTCGGGTTAGAAAAACAAAGGGAACTTGTTGCTAGCACACCTGTACTAGAGAATGGCTACAGGAAGTGCTGAAAACAGAAAGGAAATGACAGAAGAGACAAGCTGGGCGTGTTGGGAAGAAAGAACCACAGGACATGGAAATATCAGTAAGTCCAAGAGCCTGTCCTCTCTTCAGGGATTTTCTAAAGCAGAGTGGATGATTGGCACAAAATGAAAGCTCCATCTGACACGCCACGCAGTATTAGTAAGTGGGCCGTGAGGAACCTAAGTGAGTGGAAGCTCACCATGACCCACTTGAAGTGATAAAACAGGCGTAATGCAACACCCAGAGCAACACTAGGAAAATCATACAGAGCAATACAATCAATACAATTAAAAGCATGATGAATAAATAAAACTGGAATCCTTAAGAGTGTGAAAGTAACACATAGGAGACAATCAGAGAGACAGAGGGACAAGAAAGGGAAGAAACAAACATCAAATGGCAGACTGAAGGCTTAGCAAATTAATAATCACCTTATGTGTAAATCAGGTAAATAATGCCAATTAAAAGGCAGCAATGGTCAGAGAGCATTAAAAGTCAAATTAAAAAACAGCACAACAATATGCTCTCAGAAGCAACATGTGAAATTTAATGATAAAGATAATGGGAGAGTAAAACAATAGAAACAGATACACTGCGTACACATACACACACGATATACCACACACACGCACGCACGCACACACACACACACACAAGACGTGTCAATATTAATATAACATAAAGACAACTTTAGAACAAAGAACATTTCTAGAAACCAAGAGGAACATGACACAAGGATACAAAGATCAGTTCAACAGGAAAATTTCATGATCTGAGACATGGCTGCACATAATAAGTAATCCCAGGGAATCCCCAAAAATCTCCTAGAAGTCATGTGGTTTCAGCCATGTGACAGTCACAAGGTCAGCACACACAAATCAGTCACATTTCCATGCACTAACAGTGACTGTGTAGTAACTATTACTAAAAGCAATCACCATATACAACAAAGAAAACGAAACGCTCAGGTATAAAAGCTGGACAGGGTCTGCGTGCTGAACATGAGCCAATGCTAATAGAATAAATCGAAGATCTAAATAAATGGAGAGACATAGTGGGTTCAAGGGTTGGGAGACTCAAACTGATCTATAGGTTCCGTGCAATTCCTATCAAAATCCCAGCAGGTGTTTTATAGACATAGACAAGCTTATTCTAAAATTCCCACAGAAAAGCACAGGTGTACAATAGCTGAAACAATCTCGAAAATTAAGAATAGAGTGAGAGAGATCATTCTACCTGAGAGCGAGGCTTGTTGTGTTACAGTGATTAATATAGCATGACATTTGCACAGTGATAGGTGCATAGTGCAACTGAACAGAATAGAGAACCACACAAATGTGCTCAGCTGAGTTTTGACAAAGATGCAAAGTAAATCATTGGAGGAAGCATAGCCTTGTCAACAAATGGGGCTGAGTGGACATCCTCAGGCAAACAAACAAACAAACAAAAAACAGAAAAACAATGACAAAACATCCTCAAAACCATAAAACCACAAGCAAACAAATAAAACAAAACAAAGCAAAAACCTACCCCTCAACTAATCCTCGCACTTTATTTAGAAATTAACTCTAAGTAGATCATGGGTTTAAAAGTAAAATATAAAAATACAAAACAGTTACAAAAACATGGAGAAAATCTTCACAACCTGGGATTAGTTATCTGACTCGACATCCAAAGCTTAATTCACAAAAGCTTTGGTGAATTAAGTGAAACTCATCAAAATCAAACACTTTGCTGTGTAAAGTCCCTGATAAGAGGATGAATGTTTGCAAGGCACATGTTTGTCAGAACTGATTCTACAATATCTGTAGAACTCTGTGCTCATCACTGAAAACACAAACAATCCAACTAGAAAATGGACCCAAGACATAAACAGCCATTTCACCAAAGAGGATATACAGACATCAGTAAGTACATGAAACCATGTTCAACCTCATTATTCATTAGAGAAATGCAAATTAAAACCATGTGAAGTATCACTACACATCTCTCAGAGTGACTAAAATACAAGACGTTGACAACACCAAAATCTGACAAGGATGGATCACAAAATGGTAGAGTCAGTCTGGAAATAAGTTGGGCAATCTCAAGAAACATGAAACTACTGCATGCTCCAGCACTGAAATCGACCTTTCTGCCACGTATCCCAGAGAAAACATGTTCATTCAAAATTCTAAACAAGGATGATATTTTGTTTTTTTATGCCAACACAGAGATCGAGAGTCTCAAAAGCACAACATAAAGAAAATTATATCTATAGCATAAGTGAGTCCAATTTATTCTTTGTTTTATGCTCTCCGAATGCTCTGTGTTGACTATAACTCAGAATGAAAAGAATATGATTTTTTTAAGCCAGGGCTGTTCTACAGGCCACGGCACATTCAATGCCCCACTGCAGGTGAAGGGAGTGATGGCAGGATGGTCAGGTGAGGCCTTCAGCCCAGATCTTCAGAAAGCAGAAGCGATTGCTCAGGTCCACAGAAGGGCTCCTTGCACCTACTGGGAGCCAGGCTGAAGGGTTTTGACCCATCTTTTCATTAAATCCTCATAATTTTGCTCATCCTTCACGTGTAGCTGGGATGTCAGCTCTTGCAAGAGGCCTCACACTTGACAGCCCACCCACAGTTCTCTAGGTTTGCTTGGCCAGGGACCCTGAGGGATGGCGAATGGTGTACTTGCCCCAGCTGCCGGCCACTCTCCTGCTCCCGCTTCTGACGGAGGCTGCCCAGAACCATGGACAGCTCTCCTCCAGGCCTTCCCCAAAGCGCCAGAGCCCCCTCCCACCTCCCACCAACACCATACGCATTTCACTTCCTGCCCCAACTTAGAAATGCCTTCTGAGCTGCTTATTCTGGGGACTTCAATAAAACTCATGCTAAGCACACTCTGGTTGATTTTCCTCCACACTCTCCCACCTGCCCGTCTGTCCGATCCCTTTGTTCGTTTGCCTCACAGCGCCTTTCCCATTTTGAAAGGATCTGTGTTGTCCAGTCCCTCCCGATGTGCCTGTACAGGATGTCAACTCACAGAGCAGGGAACTTGGCTCCCCGCGTGTTTCCTAGCTCAATACCAGGAAACAGGAGAAACTCAACGACTACATTTGAGTGCATAAGGTAAGTGCTACCCTCAGCCCCGTTTTATAGATGAGAAAATGAAGCTAGAGAGAACTTAAACACTTTCCCCAGGTGTTAGAGCTGGTGAGGGGGAGAAGAGAATG
>NC_133758.1:1357500-1370000 GCF_036562045.2 Rhinolophus sinicus
AAAGCTAACTGATATTCTCTCTCCCCCGCCTGTTTACCCTCTCTCATTCCATCTTTCTCTCTTGCTACTTTTTTCTCCCATCCCCAGTCCAAGAAAGGAAAGCCAAGTTTTCTAATAATTTATATATCTATTAAGCTCAGTGAAATGTCTTCAAATTGGGCTTTAAATTCACTCATTTCTAATATCATTAAATTCACTTATCTTTTTTCAAAAAAAAAAAAAACTTAGTAGGAAATAACAGTGCACAGCTTTGCCACAGTCTGGGTCTCTCGCAGGTGGAACCCTCCCGTGAATGGAGGCACCTTCTGAAAAGGAAGGCCTTCTGAGAGGTTCCGGAGGGGACTGCCCTGGGTGACGTCCACACGTTACGTCACACTCAGACGTGTGGGCTCTCACTGGCAGTCCTGACAGTGATGCTATCCAGTGTCCTCTAACAGGCAGGTCAGCATCAGCCCTTCACGTTACAACTCTGTTTCCTCCTGCCTGAAAGAGGATTCGACCCCCAGGCAGGACAGAATTCTAGTGAACAGAGGAAGGTCCTACCTCCTTGAAGCACCTATTACCACTCTTTAGGCGCGGCTCAAATAAAACTCAGTCACTTTAACTTTGAGTAATTGTGCTTGGGAAGCAATGTATGTTTTTAATTATTATCCTAAATTAGCCAACATTCAATACAACCTTTGGCACTTTGCACAGGGAATACTCATCAAGAGACAGGGTGACGCTCTCATAGCCGATAAACGGGCAGGGAAGTGTAATACGCCTCATTAGAGGGCCCGTGCTTAAAGAGGAAAATCTACGCTTCCTACTTACCAATTTTATTTTCGACAGTTAGTAGACTGTCTGCATTGAGTGGTGTATACTAACTCCAGGTGAGGGCGTATTAGCAAGGCTGTGATGTGTGAGAAATCTGTACGTCGTGCTACTCTTCCAACTGTTGTCCTGTGATTGTTATTTCTTTCATAACCACATTATTAAAATCTATGAAGAGGACTCAACTCACTTGTGTTCTGCAGGGCCTACTAATAAATGACAGAATCTCTTGTGTTTAATTCCAGGCAAGAGTTAATTTCAAAACAAGTTAAAATATAAACAACTCCATGTGCATCAAAAGATGATGAGTTTGCACTGCATCTCGTCACCAAGAGAATTCGATGACTTTTGATAGTAAGTCATAAAAGTTTCCTGTTGCTAAACGTTTTGAGATGCGGGTGCTGGAAATGAAACCAAGGTGACGTCAACACGCAGACTCCGATCCTGCCAGCCCGGACACGTATGCTGTCCTTGTGAAGTCACCTCAGCAGGAGTCCCTGGAAAGCCGTCATCTACAGAAACCATGGCTGTCCTTCCTGGGGTCCTCTGAGGACCCACAGACGTACCCATGATATCTGCAGCTTCATGCAGCCGGGAGGAGCCTCAGTACTTCCGCAGTGAATTCAGATGCTTTTCCTCCAGGTTCAAAATTGCGTTCCTTCCCGCAAAGCACGGGCCTCTCAGCTCCCACGTTGCAGGGAAGCACAGCGCCAGGTAGCAAAGACCACGGGCTTCCAGCCAGGTTGGTCCAGATGCTCCTGCCTGACGTGAGCTGTATGACCTTGAGCAACCTGCCACCCCCCTGGGTCTTGAGGCCCTTCTCTGATTGCAATGTACGTCACCTCTGCCAAAGAGAGTGGCCGGAAGTGCCATGAGCTGGCAGAGTTGGTGCAGGCCCCTAGTGGGTGCACACCTGCAGTGTTGTGTGAGGGGCTTATTCTCTGGAAAGCGGGGTGTGCATCAAGTTCTTTGAGCCCCATTTGCAGCCAAAGTATCGAAGGCACGGGTGTGAGTCATCCGACATGCAGAATTTTGATGCCTCACTGTGAGTCTTCACTGACAGAGATGGCATTCTAAGTCTTGTCCCTTGTTTTCCACCAGTCCCGTGCTATTCTCTCCTTTTGTTTTCACATTTCTAAGAGGAATAACCCCCAGTAAAACAAAAATGAGAGTCAACTGATGCACAGAAACTACGGTCTTGTGACAGCCCCAGCTGCACACTGCTGTCAGGCTCTTAAGTAGAGAACCCTGCGTGGCCGGCAGACAGCGTCGTGAGCTTCCCCAGCCTTACCCGGCTCACCAATGGGGGCTGCACCACCAGGACAGCCGAGACCCAGCCAGCACAGCTGTCCCTGCAGAGGCACAGCTGAACAAATGAAGAAAAGAAAGGCAAGACGGCCGTCTGCGATGGGTCTCCTGGTTCCTGGTTCCTAACGCGGTGAAATAGAGGAACGCCGGCCGGCGACTAGCTGTTTTCTTCAATTAGTTAATGAAAGTAGAGTTTTGATGGATGGCAGCCAGTAGAATTCATTTGTAAAGAGCAGTGGTTCGGGAGATCACTCAAATGCTGACACCTTTCTTGTGGAAAGCTCCTTTCCAGAGTACTTAATTGTAACATATTGCTGCTATTATTTTAAAGTAATAACTCATTATAGAATAGGGTTTCTATACAAGCCCTAATAATTCTGTTATGTCTACCATGATTTTTCAACATTAGCTAATGAAGTGCCCCATCATTTATCAGTAAATAGCATCTAATGTTGCACAGTAAATCTTTTGTCAGAATTATTTGTGCCAGTTCCCTGGATCAGGGACAATTAATATCATCAGAATTGGTGATTTGGGAACTGGCTTCCTTGCCAGGCAACCTAATCTTGCCTCGCAATGATATCATTTGACAACTTGCTACAACAGCCCCATTTTTCATTCGTGTTATCAGCTTCTTGCTTTAAAAGACATTCATATCTATAAAAGGCATAGACCTTCACCAAAGAGTCAGGATATACTTAGGACCACATCTACCCACATAATTTCCCCGCAGCTGAGTGCCTTCCACAAAAGCCCCAAAACTTCCACTGGGGTGATTGCCAGTGACCCACTCATAAGTGAGCTATGCTTTTCCCGATTCACATCTAACATTCAACCGTGCTGAGTAACAGAGATATACAAAGGCTGTCTCAACCAGATCCCTTCGCTTAGAGAAAGCTCAAATCCGAACTCTCTGCAAGAGAACGCTGTCTTCTACGAGCCCGACTCGTATCCTTTGACACGGGTACGTGCGCATCTAGGTGTGTGGACGCATACACATAGCTCTCTCCAGGTGTTGTACCAGCGGTACACATTGCTTCCAGCATTTGATTGGTCCATCAAGTCTTGGGAATAAAATCCAAAACTGCCACCTCCAAGATCCCCCAAAATATCTTAGAGTACTACAGCACTTCTTATGAAGTGTTTTCTTGCCCTGTGTAACCTCACTGCTAAATGAGCTCTGTTTTCACATAATAACATTGGAGACATGTCACAGGCCCCCAGAGAAAGAGCTGGAGTCTCCTGCCAGGTGATTAGCAGAGAGCTCCCGAAAGCCAGGGAGCCCCCGGAGCAGCCTGGCGCCCACGGCAGCCGGTGGCCAGGGTATGCCGGGGCCTGGAGCTCGGGGATACAGGCTCAGGGTGGAACCCTGACTGTCCGTTTCACACTTGTGGTCGCAAGACCATTTCACACTTCGAGTCCTCTTAGGACCATCCACGAATGCTAATGCCACCCACCTAGGTCAACTGGTACTTATCGAAGCAGCACTCACCCCCTCCTGCAGCGGTCACTAAGGAGGCTGAGCTCAGGGGCAGGGGCATCTTCACAGTGGGAGACGGGCTCAGCCAACCACGTGGAATGGAGACAGGACCTGCGAGCACAGCATTGCCACTGTCCTCAGAAGCAGACACACCATCACTCATCACCAAGAGTATCATCTCTCTCCTTCCAGACCCTTCCAGGCCCGGTCAGGGTCAGGCACGTGCTCAAGCCGTGACCCTGTTTGGCAGAGGAGCCATTTTGAAACCATCTGAAAAGACCCCTAAATAAACCTGCCTTAAAGTGAAATTCAGCCGATTCCTGGAATCCAAAGGTCCCTTAGCTGCAGTAAATACAGAGACACAGCAAGGTCCAGGTCTCCTGGCAAAGAAGCAGAGCTGGGATGGAGCCCTCGGGACGCTGGCCGAGACACAGGTGAAGGGGGCACCCTCAGAGGCAGGGCTGCACCCCTTAACCTCCCCAGGCTTCAAAGAGCGTGAGCTCCCCCTCCCTACAGCTTGTTTCCTTGTATTAACTTAATATTCATGTCCGCTGTCTCAAATCTATTAGTAGAAAAAGAAAAACGTGTAAGTCATATGAAATAAATTTCCATAAGAAACGGAAATAGATGGTAAACGAAATTCTCTTCTTTCCTCCCATTCATTTAAACGTTTACTTAGTATTTCAGTTTTTATCAAACATATTGTGAGACATGTCAAATCCTTTTGTGAGACAGGGCAGAATATAAATTATTTTATTTTAACCACTTTTCTCCGTCCATCACTCTCCCTTCCCTTTGTGTCCCAAATTATGTCTAAAGGAAAAGTTCGGCCTCCTGTGTGATGATTGTGTTTAGACCAACAGGAGATAAAAAGCAATAGGTTCCCCTCAGCTGTGAACAGTACAGTGTAAACAGATAAAATGGAAACACACGTCCACGTCTGATGTTTTCTGCTGCATGAGGTCTGTGCATCCGTACAGAGCCGGCAGTTTCACTAGGGATGACGGGGGTGGATTCATTCACACCTGTGATACGATATTTAAAATGCTGATATACTGCCTTTAAAGCAAATTTTGATGAGTGGGAGCAAATTTGGGGATGGAGACAAGGAACTTCGGACCAAGTTGCAGGCCCTGGATGGAAACATCCCTCAATCTTTTAAAGGATTCTGCTGTTTTCTGGAGTGGAATTCCGTTGTAACCTTGGAGAGACATTGCTTCACAGGTGAGATGCTCGAAGCCAAACAACACTAAACTTGGTTCTCTTCGAGCCCTTCTTGAGGCCGGCCTCTGGCACAGCCTGGGCCCAGCAGGAGATGACTATTTCAGGACGTGCTGTGGGCAGTTCAGTCCTGTGCTGCTGCCCACGGCTGACAAGCTGTTGATCATGTTGCTAAGTGCCAGCGTTAAATTACCCCTGCTGTTATGACAGCAGCGTCATTCATCAGGTCCCTGCCTCGATGTGAGTCTGCTTACAGCTGCTTCTGTCTTCGTTTTTGTCTTAGCACAGCTGTACTGATCTCAGCACTTTGTGTGGGAGAAAAAAGAAAGATCGAAGGAAGGCAGGAATGTGGGGTGACGGAAGGAAAGAGGGAGGGAAAAAGGAGGGAGGGAAGAAAGGAGGGAGGGAGGCAGGAAGGAGCAATCTGTGGACATTAAGATTTCTATCCAATATGGTTCTGCTGTGCTGATGTGCCTCCAAATTTGAAACCTTTTTACAGAATAAGAGCTCTTTGTGAGCTCTCCCTTTTCACCTGCACCACAGGAGGGACTGAGACGTATACACACTGAAATGGATAAAAGTGCTCCCTGGGACGGCCTCGTCTCCATCCGTAAGGCGGTTTTCTGCATCCGTTACCTTTCTCGGCTCCCCCTGACAGTCAAGTGCCAGCTGGAGAACCGTTTGCTTGTCGTGCCTGTGTGGCTGGAGAGGTACGAACATTTATTGTACTCAACAGAATTTCATTCAATTTTATGAGGCTCCAGAGCAATTCAAATTTCAGGGTGAATATTTTTCCCTAGGAACAGCGTGAGCTGAAAATGCTGGGGAAAGTAAGGTTGTCAGCGTTTGTTCCAATTTTTCAGAAGATCGCAGGGAGTAATGGTCTTTCTTTATTGTATGTGATGCAGCGACCTCATCTTTCTTTCTGTCCTGTTTGTAGTCACAGAAGGGGTGCCACTCCCAGAAAACCAAACCTAATCCCCAACCCGGTGGTTATGACATGAGATATGATGCATTCAACGCGACACTAGCCTCTCCACAGAGCAGTGGCCTGTGGACCCAGCACACGTCAGCGCACAGTGGGTGCTCAGCACGCCTGGCACCCTGTCAGCAGCCCGGCATCCACGCCCTTTCTCCGTTCCAAAGTTGTCAGAGCTGGGTTCCTCAGTCCTGAGTCATTCAGTCTAAGTTCAGTCTAAGCGCGCGCATTGTTGACTCTCCTGGGTTTGCAGTGTCGTGTCCAGAATCATTTTCCTGTAAGTGAACGTAGTTTGCTTTGGAGATGCGTGGAGGCCTTTCACAAAGGCGCACCTCGCCCATTATTTTCTCAGTACAGCTCCTAACAAAGGCTTAACCTAAGTGAAGTAAGACACTCTGCTAAGAACAGAAAACGTAGGGTGGGTTACAGCTGCTTTATGACCCCAAAAGCAAGCGAGATGTTTGGAATAACTCCCGACCCAGGCCCCATCCAGGGGAACTGTGGCAGGACAGCGCTGTCCACCTTTGCTTCTGGACAAACAGGAAGGGGACGCAGAGCAGGGAGAATGTGGAGAGGTGTGGGGAGGACACCAGAACCATCACAAAAGCTGACCCCCTGTTGGCAGAGGGCGCATGAAGTGCTAATTACCAGCCCAGAGCCATGCTTTTTGATGCCTTCCAAATATTATTGGTAATAACAGAAGGAGAGACGTGGGACAAGTCACAGGTGGAAGCCTTGTGCTGGCGAGCAGACACCGAGGCCCATGGCGAGCCCCTGGAGTTCCTCCCACCCCCGTCCACACTCAGGGCGGCCCGGGCCCCACAGACACGCTGCTCTGGCCGGGTGGAATTGGACAGCCCTGTAGGGCCACCAGCCCTTCACACATCCCAGGGAAAGCCCAAGACTTACAGGGCGCTGGGAGGAGCTTTTATAAACATGCCGTGGGAGCCCCAGAAAGAGAGGCAGGAGAGTGAGATGGCGGCAGCATTGGAAGGCACAGTGGCTGGTCATCTCACCAGTGTGACAAGCACTATTACACTCCATTCACGCAGTTCTACGAACCTCGGGCAGAAACAACCAAATGTGGGGACACCGTCCCAGCTGCTTCAGGGACACGCTGATGCGACACACTTGGACGAGCCCTGCCCCGTGGACAGGAACGCGTCCCACAGATGTGGGGGGAGCAAGGGACCGCGTGGGCCGAGTGTCCCTGCGTAATGCACACGAGCTAATAAAGTGCAGCCCTTCCCCCGACCTGAGCACGAGCAGAGCCACCTCGGGGACCTTCTGATCGGGACCTGGTGTCTCCTCAGCTGCCAGAAGGAAACCAAAGTGCAAAGCCATGTCGTTTACGACGTGAAATTCTCAACTCGTTGGAATTCAACTCAGTGAATACAATGAGTTTGAACATGAAAGACCCTGGTGGAAGGGAGGAAATATGATTGCAAATACTAAAGAGGTGTATTGGTTCAGACTAGAAAAGGTCACTTAGTTTCCTTAATGATTTAGAAAAGGGGGGCAAAGAATGATTCCTTCCTTTAATGCAAACATAACCTTTCATTCCAGCGTCCATACACACCTGTGCACATGTACATATGTTCAACGTTGGCATTTCTACTTGGTGGGCGTGGGAAGCAGATGTCCCCAGGCCCTGGGGCTCAACCAACCCCCGTCCTCACCAAGCACTACAATTTCCACAGTGTTTATGGGCAAATGAGCAACGTTGATGATGATATTTTGAAAGACTTTGAAAGAAAGCCATGCAGATCTTGTTCAGTTGACCCTCCTGCAATGTTTGAAACCCTAGGAAGTGGCTGCTCACTAACTATCAGAGGTGAGAATTGATGTCACCTCTGTGACACTGTGTCATTCTCAGTCTCCCAGCCGTTCCTGAAGAAGAAATGAAAACTCACCTCCATTCCTCCCTCACCTAGTCACACGTTCTCTGCTGGCCTTCCTCATTCAAATGGAATAAAAAAACACAAAACTGGTTTTTGGAAAATGAGATATGTAATTCAACAAAGGTAAATCTAACTTTAGCTTATGAACTACAATTATTTAAGAGCTTATAGGTTAAAACAACTCAAAAGACTGAGGAACACATTCTACAGTACGTGTTCCCTCTTCTTCACTCAGACACTGCCAGTAGCTTTTGTTTGTCGTGAAGCTTTCAGACATCTAGCTCTCAGTACAATGGGCTGCACACGATGCACAAATAAAAGTTTGATCATATTAGGTAAATTTATATTCTGTCTAATTTTAAAGTCCTTTATGCATCGCATTTGTGCATTAAAGCAGAAAAACACATTTGGAAGAACTGAATAAATGTGCATAAATAAACGCTTATAGAAAAAGAAGAGGAAGCTTTAAAAATCCAACCAGCAGCAAACCTTCCACGAGCTAATTCTTTGCGTGACATCCTGGTCTTGTCTGAGGTCACAATGAAGCAGAAGAGCCAGACCAAAACCCAGGCATCTGATTCCTACAATCAGTCCAGGGTTACTCACGTCTCCATTTTTTAATGCAAATATTTTTAAGGAAAACTTCTAAAAAGTTGAAGATGTTGGCGAGAATTAACGCCACACCACTGAGTTTCAGAATCAGCACAGTGTGCCTCTGCTAGATGGAAGGAAACACACACTGTCTCTCTCTCTCTCTCTCTCTCTCTCACACACACACACATATGAATGTATTTATTTTACTATGTGGATGATAAAATAAGTATTAATCCAAATGGTTTGTCGATAATTTATTGACATTGTAAATAACTGCTTTCCCACCACGAAATATGCTCTTTTAAGTATCACAAAATGGATTTTCTCACTTAGTTTCTTGATTCCAAACTTGTATAAATAATTCTATGTTTAAAATCACAAATTTAGGTTTGAAACCGCGCTTTGCTCTGGGCTCAGCAGCGTCCCCAATGGCTGCGCACAAATCAGCCTATTTGGAAAGCCTGCTGCTGGGCTGCCTGGGCCACTGTGGTGTTTCCGTGACAGGTGGTCCTCAGGAAAAGCCTCTCTGAGTAGAGCAGGAAGCTACACTCAAGAGCAACAGGGCTGGAACCAAGTGTGAATGTGAGCCGTGACCTATTTTGGTGTCATGCCTTATATTCTAGAAAGTAAGGCTGTCCATTGAGTGGATGTGGACACGGTGTCAAATTGCTGGGTTTCAAGATGCTCAGTCAGAAACAGAACATGCTTAGAATTTCTCCGATCTGATACATAAAAAATAACGTGGACAAGGAAATTAAAACAAAGAAAGTGACAAAGATAACATGAAAGACACCCAAAGGACAAGAGGCCGTGTTTATGATTTATTCAAAGTTTCAAACAATACCAATTAAATATAATAGAAGCTATTTTTCAATTATTAAAATGAACTTTTCCACCATAGATTCAAACTGTTACTAAAAAGAGAAAAGATAATTGCCCTTCCACTTAACTGCCCAGTATTCTGTCCCTTGAAATGGGGCTGGTTTCTTTAGATTCTCTTGTGATTACTTGCAAAGCTATTGTGAGATTATGAGTGCTTTTAGCTTCTAAGCAGCTTCAAATGTCAATCTTTATATCACTGAAGGACAATTAGGCAAACCATGTAATTGTGTTGTCACTTATTAATTTAAAGCTCCAGTGTCATAAATTATATGCTTTAATTAATACTGTAATACTGTGTCGGTGGCAATCTGTAACTTTGAATGCATATGGACGTTAACAAGAACACATAATGAAAAGAAAACAGTGACTAAGGGCACGGCTGAACAGTTTATAAAATTAGGCAAGAAAGTGAGTGTTTCATCAGCGCGTAAGCACCACCATTAAAAACAAAGGATGGAGGGGTTAATAAACTAGAGCAGAGCAATGGAAACGACAGAATGAGAGAATAAAAGATGAATTCATACAAAATGAGTGAATGAATGAATAAATGAATGAATGAGCAAATGAAAAAAATACAGTGAAGCATTCTCAATCCAAATGCTCAAGAAATTGGGTCTGATTATGTATGTCCCCCCTAAATCCACCTGTTAAACCTGACCCCCAATGTGACAGTACTAGAAGGTGGGGCCTTTGAGAGGTGATCAGGTGTTGAGGGTGGGGCCCTCCTGACTGGGATTAGTGCCTTATAAAGCAGACCCACAGAGCTCCCTCAGCCCTCTGACATGTGAGGGCGAGTGGAGAAGCCTCTAAATATGGCCAAGAAGAGGGCCCTCACCAGAGCGTGACCGTGCCAGCACCTTGATGTTGAACATCCAGCCTCCAGAACTGCGAGAAACAAATGTCTGTTGTTCATAAGCCCCCACACTGTGGTATTTTGTTAGAGCAGACCAACGAGACTGACACATGTATCAGTAGATTTTTCCAGTTAATTGAGTTGGTTAAAATCCTTCTTAGGTTGTAATTGTCAGTGTTGGAGATCTTTCTCAGAGTGTGGCCTCACTGGCCTGCCTTGGTAAATACCACATGGTGAATAGCATTTACGGTGTGGCGAATGCCATTTCATCACTGCTGGAGGCTGAGAATGTCACAGGGCTTCACCCCAGGAACATCGCCTCCCTGAGGGTCACCGCGGCAATCGCTTAAGGACCTGGCTACACACATTCAACTCTATCAAGATATTTACCTGAAGCTCACATCACAGGCAAGGTGTCTTACAAATAAATAGCTAGTGTTGCTGTTGGCAGTTGCTGTTCTTTAAAACAAAGTTAGAATGGGGTCTGCTGTACGGAGGGCCCTGGTTAGCAACGAACCCAGGATTCACAGCAGGTGCACGGTAAGACGAACAGGAAGAGCCCCCCACGTAATCCATTCACTTGGCAGGTGTGGTAGGCAAGGCGTCAAAGGCAAAAGGCAGCAGAACCCAAAACAAGAGTCCTGGGTTGACTCCGGCCACGAGGACCAAATACTCCTCATGTGACCTACAGAGGCAAGTTACATTGACCAGGGAGTCAGACCAACTTATCGCAAAAGGAAATTCTGCAATAAACACAGAGGGGGCAAGTGACACCTGGTGCAGGAGAGGACGCAAGCTGGCAGCACTCGCAGAGCTAAGTGTGGACACCTAGCTTCCCTACCGGCACTGCCGTCCTCTCTGTGGTCACAGTGCATTTCACACAAGCACGAGGAGGGGTGTGATGTGGGTGGCACCCTCTCGGGTTGGACCACCCTCCTCCCCTTGCTGAAGCAGCTGGCTCTAGACATTTTCATTAATTGTTGCGAAACAACTCCCAGCAAAGAAATGATTTTCCACTTTTCTCCACACTATCAAGAGTCTATTGTCACCGCCAACTGGGTTACAGGGGCACGTGAAATGAGCCCGTACACATACAATAGTTTTTCCTCATGTTAATTCCCATGACACAATGGGTTTAAAATTGGTAGCATTTGTTTGTTTTTCTACTCAAGCCTCGTTCTGAAAGGATGTGTTATTTTCTAACTTAGTGGCTTTGGAAAGGCATTTTATCTTCTGGGCTTCAGTATTCTGTCCTGTCAAACGGGGAAACCCAAACAGAGGGCTCGCCGAAGGGTCCAGGAGCTAAAATGGGAAGTACATCAGGAGTTGTCAAGTGGCAAGCACAGGTGAAATTTTGTCATGAGTGTCAATTTTGGTGGCTTTGTGCTTTTAAAATGCCCTTTTGAAACATGTAATGTAAAATCAGTGGGTACTTGGAGGTGCCTGACGGAGGTAACAAAGAAAGTAGCTTTCAATGGACTTTCCATATGACCCAGTAACCCCATTCCTTAGTAAACGTCTGAAGGAAATGAAAATACAAACCTGATGTCTGTACCCTGTGTTCACTGCCCCCTGTGTTCATTGTACCCCAGATTATTCACAACAGCTGATCCCTGCAGACAGCTTAACTGTCCATTGACAGATGACTGGATAAAGATAATTATATATATGGAATATCATATATTTGTATATAATGGGAATATATATATTATATATATGATGGAATCATTTTTAGCCTTAGAAAAATAAGAAAATCCTACCATTTGCAACAACATGGATGGACCTTGAGTGCATTACGTTAAGTGAAATATATCAGACAGGGAAAGACAAACATCGTGTGATCTCACTTAGTATGAGATCTAAGCAGCTGAACTCACAGAGGCAGAGGGTGGAATGGTGTTGCCAGGAAGTGGGGAGATGTGGTCACAGGGTACCAACTTCCAGTCACAATATGAATGAGCTCTGGAGAGCTAGTGTACAGCGTGGTGATTACAGGTAAAAATACTGCATCCTATACTTGAAAGTTGCTAAGAGTGTCAGTCTTAAATGTTCTCACCACACGGCAAAATAATGGCAATTATATGAAGTGCGAAGGGTGTTAGCAACTCTTATTGTGGTAATCCTCTCTCTCTCTCGCTCTCTCTCTCTCTGTCTATATATATATATAGTCATCACGTTGTGCATCTTCAACAAACATAATGTTACATTTTAACTGTATCTCAATAAAACTGGAAAAACACAAACAAAATTACAGAAAATGCCTACAGAACCCACCCTTCACACTCCATTTATACACTTCAGTTATATTCTGTACAGGGAGATAACTACAATAAACGCTTTCCACAAACAAGTTTAAAAAGAAGAAGAAGAAAGAATAGTCAGGCATTTTGTGAGAAAGACCCATATTCTGGGCAGCACTTGAAGAATTTCTGATTCATTGTATCAATGACTCGGAGTGTTTGGTGCAGC
>NC_133758.1:2802500-2850000 GCF_036562045.2 Rhinolophus sinicus
TTTGTTTTGCTGTGTGTGGCACGTCTTTGGCTGGAGAATAACTGAGCAAAAGATGCCCAAAGAGTTCTTCACTGCAAACGTTTGACCCTCAATTTCAAAAACAACAATAACAACAAAAGCCTGACTCAAAGTTCAAGACTGACACATTTCAGCACGCATGTCCTGAAGAGCTTACCCTGATTTACTTCCAGTAGCCAGCCTCTAGGCAGCACCTTCCCTCAGCACACTGGCTGGCCTTGAGTGGATCAGGTATTGCGGTCCTGACTGGTCTCTAGGAGACCCTGCCATGAGACCCCCCCCCCTCACAGTGCAGACAGGCAGTCACCTTGATATCTAGAGAATCTACTAACTACCTATGTATCAAAGTGCAATTCCTTTTAAGTAGCCTCTCCCTTTCTGCTTCTTTTGTCTATACAAAAACAAACAAACAAACAAACCTGTCGGCATAATAGTGCCCGGGAGAACTGGAACCATGAGCTTGATGAACACAAAGGCACAGAAATACCATCCACCTGCAAAAGTTAACTGCATGGCAGAGGTAATCGCTAAGATAATTATTTTGCTAGAAGCCAGAGGAAAGCGTCAGTGGTGTATTTTACTATTTGATTATTCCTCTTAAGGGTAAACTACCCACTTCAGACATACGCTATTCACGAATATAATGACTGGACAACATCTTGCTTTCAAGTTCTTTTTGGAAAATAATCATAAAGAAAATGAGGGACTTTAAGAGGCTAGCTAGCTAGATAAGTTTTTAACACATTTCTGATTATTGTATTATAATCCTATAAAGAAGTAATATTCTGTAACCAGTGATGCAATATCGCCAGTGTATAAAATAACTTGCATTTCAGAAGAAGAGAAGAAACACAAAGGTAGCAGGGGCCATTCTGTGGTCATATGAGGGTCAGCTCCTGGAAGTCCCTGCAGCTGACTGACAATGGACTGGACTGTGGTGTATCTACCGCAGCCTCGAGCAAAGACAGTTACAGCTGCGAAGCATCTCACGTTCCTGACGGTTGCCAGCAGCATGGTATAAATCAACGATTGCCTCTTCCCTTTTCCTCTGCAGCCCCTTCCCCTCCGAATTCAAAACACAGAATCTTCCAGAATCAAAAACTTGGTAAAAGGTCATTGTGTTTTCCTCAATACCATAAAAATGGCATAGCTAGATCTGACATGCATATGCAAATCAGCTCAGGCAAACACTGATTCTCCTTCACACTAAATTACTGTGTCTGTATGAACGTTGATACAAATACCACCACGAACAAAAAACACAACCTTTATGGTTTAATTGCCAAGATGCACTCAAGAAGCATCGATGTTTTAGATATAGTTACTATCTACTTGTACCATAACTACAGCAAACCATTTCCTTAACTGATAAATATTTATTTAAATTTATTTAATTGTACTACGCGTTAGGAATGCAAACATTTGCTTAAGGACTTGCAAAATATAGAACATGGTGTCAGAAGGATATATTATTGATAACTTATTTATATTGACACAACACAAAACAAAAAGGTGGATCGCTAAGAGATCAAGAAACAAGAAAGGAGACTGACAATTAGAAGGGCAGTAACATCAATGGAAACGCAGGCAGACCGCCCAGTCCCCACGCCTCCTCACCCTCAGAAGCTGTCCTAAGTCACAGTGATAAGAGATGAATCTCATTTTAACACAGAAGTAATGTTAGTTACAGATTGCATTCCTGACAAATTATTTCATGCTGTTTATTAAAAAATAAAAAGGATATGACCGAAAGTAACATCTTTACTCAAAGAGTCTGCACACTGAAGAGTCTGGAGCTCTGGGAAGTACATGCAGAGCCATGACGGAGGCAGCATGGTGCCACGTATGAAGCCCTGGACCAGGAATCAGAAAGCAGAACTCTCATCTCAATGCTCCAACAGGTATCCTGGGAAACTTCGAGCAAGGTCCACAGGCAGCCCCCAGTCTCCCTTTCCTGGTCTATGAAAAGGGCGGGGGTGTAGCCGACTATCCTTAAAACCCGTGCCAACCTGATAAGGTTCCTGAACAGGCCAGAAGCAGCCCACAGGCCCCGACAATGCCCGAGGAGATGGTGGTCGACACAGGAGTCAAGAGCCAATCAGGCCGCAGGCACAGCCTGAGCACATGGGAGGGAGACCTTTGGCTCTCAGAAGGAGGAGGGGACCTAGCAGGGCTTCTGGGGATGGGGGAGGGGGGGCACGGAGCTGCCCTGGGAGGTCAGAAGGGGTTTCCAAAGGTGGAGAAGAGTAGGAAAGAAGCCAAGAAGAGTGGGCAGCAGCAGAGAGGGGGGGACGCTGGGAACGAGGGGCATGGGCTTCCACCCGCCGTTAGACTGTATTTGTTTTCGTTATGACAGAGCCAGTCTTGGGGCTGGGGTGGACCTAATCAAAATGTAGTTTAAAGAGAGTAAGTACTGTTTTCTCACGTTCAGAACAAACCAGATGGTCCCAGAGAAGAGGCAAATGAACAATTTGTATTTGTATCACAAGCCAGAAGTTACGATATGCCTACGAGGCCACAGCTTGCACAGCGCCTATACCAACGCTTGGCATACAGTAGGCACTCAAGAAGCATTTGCTGAATGGATAAAAGAGTGAATACTGGCATACCTCCTTTTACTGCACTGCACAGGTGTTGCGTGTTTTACAAACTTGAAGACCCTCCACCAGCAAAAAGCTTACAACCCGCATTATTGCGAGGCTCACTTCACGCGGTGCTCGGGTACCACACCCACAAGCCCCAGGTGTGCCTGCACAGAAAGGCATGTACACTCGTCCTCCACGTGACCTGACAATGCAGGGCAGCGCTCTTACCTGTCCATTTTTTTTTCATAGCACAAGTAAAGGAGAAGGCTCTTCCTTGAGGCAGAGGAGGACCGAAACCTCCCGGTAAACTTTCAGGGGCCAAACAAATGCTTTCTGAGAAATCAGAGAGGTTGGTTGCACTGTGCTCTTGTTTCAGCATCAAGTTCTAAAAAGACAAAAGCCTTCAGAGACTCACTTCTGGCATCTTTCAAATGGATGGGAGAGGCCACCACCTCACAGGACCAGCATCATCATCATGACTCCCGTGGCAGTGAAGGCACAGCCCTCACCTCCTGCACAGAACGGAAGCCAGTCCCCTCAGCTCTTCCTTCTCAAGACCCAAAGCCTCAGGGTTTGGTTTGAACGATGGCCAAGCCCCATGTCAGCCGTGGCCACTTACTTGCGTGTTTATCACACATCGTTAGTAAGTCGATCTGTACAATGAACATGCTCCCCACATCAAAACTCCTATTTGACTG
Organism: Rhinolophus sinicus; assembly: GCF_036562045.2. NCBI lineage: Eukaryota > Metazoa > Chordata > Mammalia > Chiroptera > Rhinolophidae > Rhinolophus > Rhinolophus sinicus. Next base: position 2,805,802 of record NC_133758.1, read on the forward strand.
CAAATCCCCAATGGGAAGTCTTCACTTCACCCAAAGACCGTGGAGGACCAACATGATGCTGCGACTGTCAGAGGTGCACTGCAGTCTCCTCCTAGCTGTATTTACGGAGGGAACGCATCGTGGAAATACAAAATGAGAAATCATGTTTTCAGCAAGGACAGAGGGAATCAGAGCCTTGAAGAAAGCCAGGCCAGGACTCCCAGCTTTCTGGGAAGTCGGAGGGCACACGTCGGGGTCGGCGGCAGCCCTGCTGGAGGCATCCCGTGCTCTCACTCTGGCTATGCTGAAGTACTAAGGTGTTCTCACCGCTGGGCGTCTGCCTGTGCTGGGCTCACGTCAGTAGGTGCCTGGGTCAGGCCATGGATTAGAGATGCCCATACGAGCTGGCAAGTAGTCCAACGTTCTTTGTGGAACACTTTCTGCAGGGAGATGATTGTTGGTTACAGTGATGTTGCTGTAAATCAGAGCACTTTCAGAACCTGTCTTTATGTGAGGACGGACATGGGGACAGACACGCAAGATGAGTGGGAAAGCACCCTCAGTTCCTGGAAGCCACGGAGCCGGGGGTCACGTGTTACAACACATCCCATTCTGTCTGCATCCTTCCTGCCCCGAATCACCGAGCTAGGATGCAACGTCAGCTAAGCAACTCCACAGGGAAGGACTTCCAGGAAGGAGCCTTCAAGGCTGCCCGCAAAGTTTTAAAACTAAGAGAGCACCTGAAGTCAAACTGCCTGTGGTTGCTTTACACTCGGGAAATTAAGGCTTCCCTGGGCACTTGTGTGCTTCGCAGCTGTACGTGTGTGTTGATACCTGGGCATTCAAGGAACAGGTATTTTCTGTTTCCCTGTCGAATGATGGAACCACAAAGGCAAAACTGGTCAGGTCCAAGGACGCTCACAGCAAAAAGCTGGGGTGGTGTGGCTTGCCATCCCACTGCTTCCTCTGCAAACCTACACACACAGGGAGTCGCCAGCTGGCCCGTGTCTCTCCACTCAGGACAGAGAACATGAACTTTATACACAGCAGTGAGGTGTGAGGAAACGGATGGAAAAGGAGGACTTCGTCCACAAACACAGACACAGAGATTCTCAACACTGTCCTGCATTTTCCAAAACCTCAGCTTTAGCTTCTTGGCACCAGGTTACTCACTGCGGGGACACAAGATGAAGACACAGTCTTTGTCTTCATGGAACTTAAATGTAGGCTGTGAAAAGAACACCCTCCGCTCATTTTAATCTGAGACAAAATGCTATAAGACTCTCCCAGAGTTGCAGGCCAAGGGCTGGGAACATGCAAAAGCAGGAGACATTCTGATCTTGTCTAAGAAGACATACACCAGTGTTTATTGTTAAAACCAATTCAAACCCCAGTGACCGACGGAAAACACGAGAAGCAGCGGGCTAAGAAGCTGGCTGCTACACACAAGGACCCCTTGGAGGCCGGGCCTGCCACCTTCGTGCATTCATGCAGTGGCCCGTCATTCACACACAGGACTCTGCCTGAACCAATGGGCTGACGACTGTCAACAAAGCACAGAGCGCACCTGTGGCCTGAGTGACATGAGCAAGAAGGGCTCACCAGAGCCTGGACATCTGATGTGCTCAGGAAGTGGACACCAGCGACACCTTCCTGGAAGGCAATTTGGCGATTAAAACTACTCCAGCACACTCGCCCCACAGTACCCTATCGGGACACAGTCTTTAAAACAAAAGCGCACATATGTAAATACCCAGCAGCACAGGTGCCACAACCAGAAACAACCAGAACTGCCACCAGTAAGCTAGTGGCTGAACAAATGTGGGACAGCTAAGCTTAAAAAGCATGCAGCTAGAAACAGTCTGAGTAAGACACCTCTCTGGAGGGATGATCATAAGTGAGAAAATCAAACTGCACAGTGACGGATTCTGTGTCTTAGAAGATCAAGAAAACCCCACATCCAGGACACATTTTCACACATGCACGTAAGCACAGAGGAAGGGAATGAAGACAGAGCCAGGCTGTTTTCATTGGCTACCTTGTGAGGAGAGGGAATCCAAATGGAGGGAGGGGGCGATTAATAGCTGTCTTTAACCTTTTTTGTTATGCATGTAAAGTCTTTCTTTATATACCTTTACTCTACTACTTAAAATAAGCATGTGTTGTTTTATAATTTGAAAAAAATAAGTTAAGAACATGTGAATAAATGGCAGCTGACACTAACATCACCATCGACATCATCACCATCATCATTGTCACCATCACCACCATCACCACCATCATCACCATCATCATCACCACCATCACTATCATCATCACCATCATCACCATCATCATCATCACCATCATCACCATCCTCATCATCACCATCACCATCACCACCATCATCACCATCATCATCATCACCATCATCACCATCATCATCATCACCATCACCATCATCATCACCATCATCACCATCATCATCATCACCACCATCACCATCATCATCACCATCATCACCATCATCATCACCATCACCATCACCACCATCATCATCATCATCACCATCATCATCATCACCATCATCACCATCATCACCATCACCACCATCACCATCATCACCATCATCACCATCATCACCATCACCATCATCACCATCATCACCATCATCACCATCACCATCATCACCATCATCACCATCATCACCATCACCATCATCACCATCATCACCATCATCATCATCACCATCACCATCATCACCATCATCACCATCATCACCATCACCACAATCATCATCATCACCATCATCACCATCATCATTGTCACCATCACCACCATCACCACCATCATCACCATCATCATCACCACCATCACTATCATCATCACCATCATCACCATCATCATCATCACCATCATCACCATCATCACTGTCACCATCACCACCATCACCATCATCACCATCATCACCATCATCACCATCATCATCATCACCATCATCACCATCCTCATCATCACCATCACCATCACCACCATCATCACCATCATCATCATCACCATCATCACCATCCTCATCATCACCATCACCACCATCATCACCATCATCACCATCATCACCATCACCACAATCATCATCATCACCATCATCACCATCATCATTGTCACCATCACCACCATCACCACCATCATCACCATCATCACCATCATCATCATCACCATCATCACCATCATCACTGTCACCATCACCACCATCACCATCATCACCATCATCACCATCATCATCATCACCATCATCACCATCATCACTGTCACCATCACCATCATCACCATCATCACCATCATCACCATCATCATCATCACCATCATCACCATCCTCATCATCACCATCACCACCATCATCACCATCATCACCATCATCACCATCACCACAATCATCATCATCACCATCATCACCATCATCATTGTCACCATCACCACCATCACCACCATCATCACCATCATCATCACCACCATCATCACCATCATCACCATCATCATCATCACCATCATCACCATCATCACTGTCACCATCACCACCATCACCATCATCACCATCATCACCATCATCATCATCACCATCATCACCATCATCACTGTCACCATCACCACCATCACCATCACCACCATCATCACCATCATCATCACCACCATCACTATCATCATCACCATCATCACCATCATCATCATCACCATCATCACCATCCTCATCATCACCATCACCATCACCACCATCATCACCATCATCACCATCATCATCATCACCATCATCACCATCCTCACCACCACCATCATCACCATCATCACCATCATCACCATCACCACCATCATCACCATCACCACCATCATCATCATCACCATCATCACCATCATCATTGTCACCATCACCACCATCACCACCATCATCACCATCATCATCACTACCATCACTATCATCATCACCATCATCACCATCATCACTGTCACCATCACCATCACCACCATCATCACCATCCTCACCACCACCATCACCACCATCATCACCATCATCACCATCATCACCATCACCACCATCACCACCATCACCACCATCACCATCATCACCATCATCACCACCATCACCACCTATCACCATCATCATCACCACCATCACCATCGTCATCCATGAGTGGCTGACACACTCATCTTCCCTGATTTTCATGAGAGCCCAGGTGACAGGAGCTATCCTGGGTGGATACTCCAGGACATTGTTTTCCAAACTGAGAGGTACAACTCATTAGTGGGTCATGAAATCAATTTAGTAGCATTTTTTAATAGAATAGAAAACTTCAGATAGTACCATATTTCCCCCAAAACAAGACCGAGTCTTATACCATACTTCCCTGAAAATAAGACTGGGTGTTATATTAATTTTTGCTTCGAAAGTTGTATTAGGGTGTGTTTTCAGGGGATGTCATATTTTTTTTCATGTACAACAATCTACATTTATTCAAATACAGTCATGTCATCTTCTTCTGAAACATCGTTGTAACGTACTAAATGTGTCTGGCTGACGATCTTAAGCTGACGGGCTTATTTTTGGGGTAGGGCTTATTTTCGGGGAAACATGGTATCACCTGCAGTGAAGTAAGTATGGTTCTAATACACTGACATAGACATTTATATCACTACGGAAAATATATTTATTACCGAAAGTCACTGCTCTAGGAGAAAAAAAAAATTTCCCTTTTCCCAAAGAAAGAAATTTTTGTCTTGCCTAACAAGAGTGGTAAAGCTAAATCTCTTATATTTAAGAGAATATAAATACCTATAATTTTACATAAAAATTATCTAACCTTTATAGCAAATAATTCACTTATTGAAAGCAACAGTTCTTTTATGCTACGTGGGCTTTTAAGTCTGAAATAAGTGCCTACGGGTGTCAGATAGTAAGTAGCTCATACACAATGGAGATGCTATTTCAATACAAAATGTACCTCACTGGGGGCGGCGAGGGGCTTGGAGAGAGCACCCCGACGGTGTGCCAACAGCACCCCATCAGCTCATCGCAACAAAATCCGAGCTGTGACCGTGGAGCAGTGCACAAGAGGGACCACCACAGCAGCCTTCCCACCCCATGCAAAGCTGCACACCGCGCCTGGCTCAAAGTCAGGAGCAGACAGGTCATAGAAGGAGGTGCAGGCTGCACGTGTCGGGGGAACTCCCTCTTCCCGAACCCAGGAGGCCTGCATGCACTGCCCTCTCCGATGCCCCACCTAATAACAACACTCCTGCGGTACAGTGTGCAGACCAGATCTAAGCACGTCAGCTACCGTAAGTCATTTACTCCTCACAGCAACTCTGTCGTCTTACAGGCAAAGAAGCTGAGGCAAGTGACGTGCCCAAGGTCACAGAGCTAGGAAGTAGCTGAACTGCAACCAAAGGAGCGCGCATCAAGTAGCCCACGTTAGGAGTGTTGTTTGAAACCACTCAGAGGAGGAATGGAGACTATACATATTCAACTGGCTCTGGGGCAGGATGCTCTGATGTCATGCTTTTCTCCACAGAGACCCCAAATCAGATAGAAATGTCCAGAATCAAACCAAAGACATTCACTAGTTTATCTGCAGATGCCAGCCTTTTTTTGCCCGTTAACACAAAGCTTCTTAAGCAACTGAAGACCAAAATTTTTTTTAAAAATGAACAATTTCCTAGACTAGTAACTTACTAATTATCCTCAATCAATAGCCCTGAAGAACTTTCTTCTCACAGAAAGCGTTTGCACTTAAGAATTGGTCAAAGTCACACATCCTGTGCTTTGTCCTCAGAGATTCTGGAATATCGACCCAACTGTGCTTCTTTTTGGCACGTGCCTAGAAGAAGCATGGTTTAGAACATCAGTGAAAAGGACCCATCATGTAAAAAGAGTTTAGCAGCTTCTATGTACATTAAGGGTTTGGTAAGTGTTTCAAATGAATTGCTGCCAAGCAGAGGAAATCACATGGTCTTTGGGGTCTTCCGTGACCTGTCAGTGAAGGAGGTTAGTTCATTAATGATCTCTCCACCCAAGATCAATTTGATCAAGCTCTTTACTGTCTTCTTAAAAACTACCACAAACAAACAGTACTTGGGGTCCTTTCATCAGGGAGGCCGATATATAACAGGGCGCTTCACATATATAAACACACGTCATCATTATTTTCCAATAAAAACACAATAAATCAAGGTATCTGAATTTTTTTTTTTTTTTTGAATAGCATTTCCCATAAGTCTGTCTTAAGTAAAACTACTTCATCTGGAATGCCACAGCTTAAAGATAAAACAAAAGTCTTAATTTCAAGCATACAAAAGCCTGCAGGGAGCTCGGTGCCTGGGCTCACACGTGGGCAAGCTGCAGGTGACAGGCAAGTGTCAGCGTGTGACGCAGCCGCATTCCATGCTTTAGAAATGATCCCAAGATCCCGTACTGCATATAGTCATGGAAATGACGAAAATCACTAAAAATTTCAAACAGAAAATAGTTTATTTAGAGAAGAAATGAGATTTTTCTCACAATTCTCCCATCTACATCAGAACTCTCTAAAATAATGCTTGCCTGAGGATGTTTCCAGAAGATTCCAGTGAACTGTCCTTAAGTTGCCAGTTCTGGCTTTCATCATAATCACTAATTCACACATACTCATAGATATCAATAAATCTGTCCCTCTCACCCCCCACCCCCCAATCTTGTTGTATTTAAAACAGGAGAAAGTAGGAACTCACCAGCAGAGGCAAGGATAATATATCTTATTTTAAGGCCAGGGGAAGGAGACTGAATTTAGAATCCTAAATCACCACGTGTGCATGACTTATATGGATCCTGTGGTTCACACAGGTCTGAGACCCAGCTTGTCTGCTATGACCAGACCCGGGACACTCGAATCAGTCTGATTTCTGGTCTTCAGTGACTCAGAATTAACAATGAACAGATACCCTGGTTCCAGAAACAACTTTGCCTTTATTTTAGAAATGGAACCTAACTGATAAAGTAATGACACAAGGCCCATCAATGATGAGCAACATTACTTTTGAAAACGAATTCGTCTTATAGAAATCACACTTCCTTACTGATTGCATAGTTATATTGATAATAGATCTTTTTTGAAAAATTGTTATTATTTAAAGCATATAAATATCTATTTCCATTGAAAGACACTTAGTTGCCTATTTAAAGTCATTTGAGTGTCTTTAGGCATCAAAGTGTATCATTCTTGCCTTGCCCAATATCTCTATGAAAATAGCTCCCAAATTAAATTCCTAATAAATTAAGCTAATAATTCACCTTCATTAAGTAACTTAATTTCTTTAATGAGCAATAAATAGTTCTTATGACATTCTTCGAGGACATAAGTACAAATGTTATTTTTTTCATTAGCTCAGTCTCCTCCTGAGTACAAAAAATAAAATACACCTCAAAAGGGTGGTCTATTTGTTATCTCCTGTTTCTGTAACAGCAGCATCGCTGTGACAATTCCATTGTGTTTAGTAGAAATCAAACAGTTCAGATCTCTTCAATAAAAAGTAATTTCTGAGAAATCTTAGAAACCAAACTTTACATAGCCACTAAAAATACAAGTAGCATTTTCCTGATATTATTTTCAGATAGTGTATCACATATCAAGTCTAAAACAGTTACATTTTATGATGTATTGAATCCCAGCTATGTCAGAAAAAAAGAAAACAGATTGGTTCAAATATGAGAGTTATCCTGTATAAGTGTAAATAGCCTGTTACCTGTATTTAACATAGTTGTTTCCTGTTGAGCTAAACATGCCCGGTGGTCAAATGCACACACTGGGTAACATTTCCCATAGTCCTATCAGGCAGTAGAAGCAGCTCACCGCCTCCATGGAAGGTGAAAAGGAAAACCGGGAGGTGAACAGGCAGACGTGCACGCAGCCAGACCCACATATGTTGCAACAACACGGTGGTGTTACCCTTTCCCAGACGCCATATTGGAGAAAGCACCCAGATGGGAGAGGCGGAAGAAAGGAAATAGACATGTCAGAAGAACAGAACCAAATAGCTTCCAGCCAATTCGACTTAAGCACACGTCACGTATACATTAAAACAGATGCAGAAAGTATGCTTCACCATTGTGAAATTATATGCAAAAAGCAAAAATGTTTCCATAAAATGTAGGAAGAAGTTATACTATCGATGACTTACAGCGTATTGTTAAGCGAAACCACAACTAGTTAGTACCCAAGGGGAGTCATTTGAGGAGGCTGAGTTTTCTGGACAGTTGAAGGTTTACCCTTTTAAACAGAACTTTATAAAAATGTTTAAACACTGGAAAATTGTATAAAATATACATGTTTCTGCCACATTATTTAAAGCATACTGTACACAATTAACATTTTCCTGACAACTAGAAATAAAAACCGTGAACAATCAGTAACAACCACAAAGGGGCAAGGAACTATTCTATCTCTAATAAATGACCTACAACACTGTTTTTCATGTTATTTATTCTTTTACTATAGTTGTTTCTTCCCCCTTACTATTAGGTCTTTGCCATGACTTCTCACTGTCATATATGTGCCTTCAATTTGCTATAGTCTAGACAAACAACTATCCATGAATATTAGAACTGTGCGTAACAGAAAAACAAAATTTAAACGGTGGGTGAGGACCTGGAGATACTGTCTGTGATTAAATACAGAGGATGCCAAAAAACATATATACATTTTAAGAAAGAAAAAAAAACTGTGTTAAAATTGTAATACTCAATATATACCGATAACGAAAGATGAATACAAGTCACATTTGACTTCTGCAATGACAAGCAGTGCGCAAAGTGGTTCCCATCAGCGTAATTTTAACACAGTTTTTTTTTCCTTTCTTAAAACGTGGATACATTTTTTTAGCACCCTCTGTATATGAATTCAATGCATGGACTTATGATGGCCTGTGTCTTCCTATTCTTTCTGATTTTTAGCTCTGTTCCAGAAAAATAAACATGGGAATTAATTGGTTTCTAGATAAGTGAGGTTTTATTGTGTTCAGAAAAGATATATAGATCTTTATGAATGCATCAAAGCCTTATGTAGATATGATCACACTAAATCCTCAAGTCCCATAAAAGTAAGCTTTCCCTTTTCACAGAGAGCGGGGAGCCAGGGTGACAAGGGCTGTGACGTGTTACAAACGCTGAGCAAAATCATGACCGACAATTCCAAATTAGAGTGTATCAGCATAACACACGAAGATTTAATTTTTATTGCTAACACCAAATAGAATCATGAAAAAAGGAGAATTATTTTACATTGGGCTAAATCTGACCATGAGCAATTACCTGAAAAAACATAAATAGTCTGGGCCCAGAGGCTAAAGGATGTCTAGATTATTCAACAGGAATTAGGCATAGACTCCAAAAATAAACACTACGAATGCAAACCCAAGTTATTTTATCAGTTTTTAAAGATTTTTTCACTGCGGCCAGAAAACACTGGAACAACTAATAAGTGTACACTAAAATGGCACGTTTGGAAGATATCTGTCAAAGGCGACCCCTAACACGAAGATTGTGGTGGCATCGGGAAGATTTCGTGATTAACATACTTTTAAAAATCAGCTCCTCTACCCCACTTCCTAAACCCCTCCCTCTCTCCCAGGGGCATTTTTGATATTCAAATACAGTCTCTCTCACTGTTTCTCCAAGTTTAAGCCCCTTTTCCTGCCAATTCACTCTGAAAAGACTTCACTTCGGGGAGAGCCGGCCTCCCCCGCCCCCCAGGAGGCCAGTCCACGCTTCCCCGGGGTGACCAGTGCTTCCTGGGCTGCCGTTCGGTGGCTTTTCATCCTCAGTGATTTATTTGCAGAAGATCTTTAAGACATTGGTTCTAACTGATGTTTGACTTTTTAAAAAAACACAACAATCCGGGGCATTGGTTCATCAGTGTTGAAGAGCTACTGTGTTTTTTCAAAGGAGAAAAGGAAGGGGGAAGGTAGCAATAAAAGGCACTGGAGTGTAGACTGTAAGTGCTTACGCAGAGGGAAACCGCAGCTTCTGCTAATTAGAAAGGGGTCAAAACCCAACAGCATTCACTACACCAATAATAACCAGTTAAAATATGATACAAAAGTAACTCCAGTCACAAGAGCAACAAGAAAGAAAATAAATAAATGAGAAACCTAAGAGGTAACATAACAAACAATACAAGGGACCTATGTATGCAGGGGGGAAAAAACCCACAAAACTTTATAGAAGTGAATAAAACAGGACTTGACTACATTTGAAAGTACGCCACTTTTATCTTTAGAACAGGGGAATTGACTGTTACAAAGATGCTGAGTAGCCCTGAATGAGTTAATTTAATAGCATCCCAATCAAACCACCTGAGGTATTTGTTTAAGCTGCTAAATGGTTCTAAAGTTCATCTAATACAGAAGAATAAAAAAATAAATACTCTTTGTAAAAAGAAGAATAGGGAGTAGATAGAGAGCTATCAGGTTATTTTTAAACGGACTGTGTAGCTACAGTAACTAAAACAGGGGACACGGGTCAGGAATAGACAGTTTTGACTGAAATCATAGGGGAAGGGGCAGGGGAAGGGGAGAGAGTCCCTGACGTATTTAAGAGGAAGGTCGCATTTAGAAATCAATGTAGAAAGCACAGATTTTTCAATAAATGGAATTGGGAACACTGACTGTTTATAAATCAAGTTAGATGCTCAGCTCACACCAAATACCAGCATTAATTTCAGATACATCAAATATCCAAATAAAAGAAATGAATCCATAAAAATACTAGAAGAAAATAAAACAGAATATTTACATAATCTTGACGACTGGAAGGCACCTTTTAAACTTTATTTCAAAGGCAGAACCTATACAGGAAAGGGCTAATTAAACTACATAAAAACAACTTCATACATCAAAAAACGCCGTAACAGAAACACACGCCGCCTGTGGGATCGGAAACATGCACAGCCTCCCCAGCGGCCAGTTGGCAGTATATGGACCAAAATAATTTAAAACAGCCCAAACCTTTGACCTGGTAATTCTACTTCTGGGAATCTATCAAGGAAATGATGAACCCATTGCCAAGATACACACACAGAGATATTAATTACACAGTTGTTTACAACGGAAACAAAGAACTGAATTTCCACCAACGGATGATTTTGCAAATAATCTGTGTGTTCGATAAACTGACACTATGCAGGTACTTAAACTGACAAAGCAGGTTTACTGTGACATGGTTATGTGTAAAGAACAGTCTACAAAAGAAAATGTGCGGGAAGAAATCATTTTGGTAAAAATACATATGTAATATATGTGTAGCTTTGCATAGGAATAGATCCAGAAGAATATACATCAAAATACCAATTTTACTTATTTCTGGATGGTGAGATTTCAAATAAGCTTCACTTATTTTTTTAATTTCCTTTTTTTAGCTTTTCTAAAATAAATATGTATCACCTGCATAACCTTAAAAAGTAACAAAGAGCGCAAAAACATCACAAACTATGTTTTTAATGTAAAACCAAAGGAAATCATCTGCTATTATAGAGATACTAGAAAGATGAGCTCACATCCTTATTAGAGATTTTCCGAATCAGTAAGAAAAGAAATGAACACAGCAGTAGAGAAATGAGCAACTAACATGGCTAAAATAATTCAAAAAGAAGAAAATACGTTTGTCCAGTAAAATGTATGGGGAATGTTCACCCTTACCTGGAACCCAAGAAAACAACATGGGGACGCTTCACAGTTACTAATTGGCAACGATGACAGAATCTAAAAGACCCCTGTTCACAATGGCACAGAGGTATGACGTCTCCATGTACTTAAGTGGAAAGAAACATTGATATATTTTAAGGACAAGTTTGCGATAGGTACCAAGCTTGACCAAGCACTCTCAAGTCAAAAAAAAAAAATTACCTGAAGAAATCATCAAGAAAATGTATAAAGTAGTGTGTAAAAACTGTTCGCCACTGAGTAAGTATTAAAGTAAACCAATAAATACTACCATCACCTCATTTTTGTTTTAAAAATGTATGTAGAGGCCAAAAAGCAATCCTGGAGGAATTCAGATAAGAATGCTCACAGCAGCTACATCTGGGTAGGGAAGGCCTGAAGGAGGCTTTGGGGTTTGTTTATATTTTCCAAATCTTCCGTTTAACATGAACACTTGCACAAAGAGGCAAAAAGATTTAAGTGTAGGAGTTACATCCTCATAATTTTCTCTCAAGTTAAAAAAGTAAAAAGTTTCTTAGGTCATGGTCTTCAGCGGTTAAAAAAAGAAAAAAACGGCCACTGGTAAAAACAAGGTAAAAAAAAAAGCCAGCACCAATAACAGAGTTGAGTCTGAAGAACGTGCAGACACCGGGATACGGGTGACACTCCCACTGCCCAGGCCCCTTCACCTGCAAACATGCCCAGGGCTGGGGCACCTTTAAGAGACAGACCCTGGAGTGACATTCAGGGCCCCCCCATCACCCCCCCACACACAAGGTTCAGCTGTCGGTGGGGTCCTGGCACAGCACACAGAAGGAATCCAGTGCCTCCACTGCCCCATCCCTAAATGCCTCATTTCCCACATTGCTGGTTACTGAGTTTCGCCATCTGGTGATTTACTCAAGAAACAGCCTGCTGTAAAGATCTGAAAGCGCTCTTAGGAACTTACACTCTAGTGACAAGCCACGCCTGAAACCCTAAGTGCCCAAGCCCTCCCTGAAGACGAAAGAGCTCTTCCTGGCCCTGCTGGAGGGACCACGCTCAGCTTGCAGGTAGGGGGAGGAGGGGTGGCATTAACAACCCATTCGCTGGTCGGGCGGGCAGGCTTGTCCACCCACTCATTCACTGCCCAGACGTTTACTCTGTTTCCAGTTTGTGTGGGGCACCATCCGGGGCAAAGCGAAGGCAGCTCCAACTGCCAGCTGCCCTCAGTCCAGCAAAGACCAGCACTATGAGGGGCTGGGGGTTGGGGGGGTCCTGGCAATGGCACTGGGAGTGGGTGCTGAGTTCTTCCACGTACTCGGCTAGGGTGGGGGACCCAAGCGAAGACGGTGTCCAAAAACAAAGACTGGGGTTCACTGCTGATGGATGAGGGTGCAGGACGGAGCCCCTGAAGGGCAGAGCCCAGGGCACCACAATCCTGCTTCTCACCCACACCTCCACTCCAGAGACGGGGAAACTGGGGCTTGGGCAGGTCCATTAATTTCCCAAGGACCCACAACTGGGTTTGGGCAAGGAACCTGGCCTCTGAACCTTCCCTGTGACTGTGTGTTCCTGGGACCACGTGGGAAGAGCTGCAGGAAGGCTATCCTTCGGGGGAGGGCATGTAATCGGAACAGCTTGCCCAGCGGTAAGCGCTGGTGACCAAGCAGATGGGGGCCTACAGACAGTGTGCAAAGAGCACAGCCACGACCTGAGCAGCCAGGAGACCTGGAGTGTGGGGGGAAGACTGGGCTTTCACCCTTCAAAAGGCCATGGGCAGAGAATGAGAGAGCAGGGCGGTGAGGGTTCCCTGGTGAGAAGGTGACAGCCACTGGGCCTTCTCCCAGACCTCAGCTTCCCCCCATTCAATGAGCTGCAGGCATGGGGACAGTCCCCTCCCTGCTGGAAAGCACAGACACATCCTCTAAAACAGAAGACGCTTGTCGTGAGCCCACTGGTTTCTGACTCTCGACCTGCTTCTTAACACACCAGGTTTCTGAATCCTTGCTTCTGCTGCTATTTCTAAACCATTACAAAGAAATTCTCGGCTGGGTCACACAAGACTTAGCAAGGATTGCAGACACTATAAAGCACAATGAAATGATCCGAGTTTGTGAGGCTGGACACATTAGACAAATATATGATCATATGAGTAACAGGAAAAATATAATTAGCGTGTGTAATATAGCAAGTGTGTGTGTGTGTGTGTGTGTGTGTGTGTAAATGTCTGTCACATTTAACTGAAACACTAGCTTCCTATATAATATGTATAAAACGGTTTCCACAGGAGAGAAAAATATTCTTTAGAATTTGTAGTTTTTCTATTTTCTTTTACTTCGACTCTCTATTAATATGTGCCAATTAATGAACTGTCAACTGTCTTCACAAAAATATGTTTATATTTTCAGTTTCCACATTTCTGAGTTTGCCATTCCGCAGCCTATCTCATCATAGTCACAACCCTTGGACATAATATAACAACACAGGAGTGTCTAAGGAATCCCAAATTAATGCCCGAAAAACACCCATGAAGATAAGCATAAAAGCAATACGTGGACCAGAATGGATTTTCTATCTTAACCTAGGGATTACTACACTTCCAGCACGTTCCACATGCAACTGCATCGTCTGATATTGGTAAAGGGAAGAGGTCTTCATTAAAAGCCAGCAGCATTATCAAGGTGGACCCAAGGAAGCGTTTTGCACTTGAACTGAAGCAGTCATGGAAGCCACTGGCATTGTGGGGGGACAGTGCTGAGGCTGGCGGCAGTGTGACGCAAGTCTTGTCGGTCCCGTCGGAGGAGTATATTCGGTATTAGAAACATTTTCATAAGCTCACACACATTTTCCATATACATCCTCAAAAAACAGTGTTAGGTGGTTTCTATCATTCCACCTTTTCTCAGAAACAAAAGTATTTGACGACGTATTGCCCTGATCTTTATATTTTAGACAAGACTGTTTTGTTTTTCTGGTTTTTCAAATGCAACCGGGAGCCTAGGGTTTACTTTCACTTTGCCTGAGCCATGGCTCTGCATAAATAAAATCTTTGGCTATTATCCTTCTCCATTAAAATGGACAGGAAGTGAAAAATAAGTCAATGAATAAATAAATAGCAAAGTCTGAACATTTCAAATAAGCACAGCCACAAGTACATCTAAGCATAAAGTCACTGATACTTGTCACGCTTCAAAAGGACAAAAGTGTGTCTCACTGCTCTGTGTGTCAGAGCTCACACACGTACTATGTGTGGCCTCTCTCTTCCGTTTTCTCTAATTATCCTAAATACAGAGAATATTAGTAAAATTACAAAAATGGCATCGTTCCTCTAACAGAAAACTGCTTTCCAGAAGAAGCCTTAAAAATGCAGATGGCGGCTCTCACAAACAGAATGAAGGAAAAGACATTTTCCAAAATGAAATTTCAGGGGATGATTCTTTGCAAAGTAACATAACTTAAGGGGCAAGGCAATTCATGCAACTGAAGCTAGCATCTGTTTTAAGTCATAAAGGCCATTACATTTTGTGGGTTGTGCAATTTGCTATTTAACCAACTTTCTGCAAAAGCATGGCAAAATGGCATATTTAAAACCAAGGGCACAGGAACTTGCTCGCTGGGACAGAAGGCACAAGCCTCAGGCAGGAGGAGTGGCCCTGGGGCTGGTGGCCACTCTTCCCACGTGGCAGGCTATAGTGCCCCCCGAAGGTGGGGCAGGCGTGACCCTGGCTTTGAAAACAAGGCAATATCCCCAGCAGGGCAGGTTTCTGGCACTGCTCCAACGTGCTGTATCTGTCACCGAACACTGACATTTGGTGATGGCGAACGGTAGGTTGGCGGGGTTGATGTGGCCGTTGAAAAAAAGCTACTAGCTAAGGCACGTCCTGCCAATGTACCATCCTGTGTAGAAATGTCCACCGGATGCTCTTCCTGAATAGAAAATTATATTTGGATGCCTGCATTTGTTAGAGCAAAAAGATTACAGAGAAGCCATATATACGGCCCAAATCCCACGGGCTCAAACTTGGAATAAATCCTCCAGCCCTCACTCCAGCACCTTCCAACACGGCCTCAGCACTCCATTACTGTGAATGTTCTTTGGCCCACAGCAAAAAATATTGACAAAATTCCGCTTTCCAGACAGTTATTGTCTCTGTATACTTGATAGCAGCCTTCAGAACTTCACCTGCAAGCATTAAATTCTTGAGTTTGGGTGAAAGGAGAGAGAATTTGCCACACCTCAAGCTCTTCTGCTATAGCAGCAGCAAATTAAATTATTCTTTCAATTAAACTAGCTTGGTGCCGAAAAGAAAAAGAGGCCATGGGCTTTTTTTAATTTGTTTTCCCCCACACAGAGAACCAAAGCCATCGCCTCCTCTAAACCCCATGACTCGGACATGATCTAAATGGCTTAGTTTCCTTGGCTAATACAGCTCATAAAATTAAATCTACTAGCAGAGATTTCGGTATCACTGTGAGCGCTGAGCTCATGGGCAACCCAGTGATGGAGCACTCTCTGCATCTGGGTGCATTCAATGGATGCGATGTAGGGCTCGTGCTCTCGCTCTCTCTCTCTCTCTCTCTCTCACACACACACACACACACACACACACACACACACATACTCACACACTCACACACACACACACACACTCTAATCCATCCAGGTCTGTGTGCCAACACCATAGAAACCAATCATGCCCCATCAGGGGTTGAACAAAGACCTGGGGCTCCCAAGGTCACCCCCACTTCCCTAAGGTAAGGAGGCACCCCCCCCCCAAGAAAGTCATTGTACTTCCTCTGCCACGGGACGCACACACGTTAGTCACATTGTTGCCGGCAGTGCAGCCGGCCAGCCCTACACAGCACGTGCATCTCAGCCAATTTCCTCCAGATCCCATCTTCAGTAGGAAATGCCCAACTAACAAAAGCCCTGGGCTGGACTTTCCCTTCAAAATGTCTGCTTTGAGGGAAGCAGAATCGGAAACACCCATCAGGGACTCCAGACTTGTACGGTGGGGAAGCTGCGGTCGCTGGCGGTGTGCGCAGAAGGGGCTGAGCACATGTGTACAGGGGCACGCTCTCCACGACACCGAATTTGTTTCAGAGAACCGGATTAGCAGAAGTCAGACACAAGTGCCGACGGACAGTAACACTCAGAACAATGGGACACTCGGAACAGGAAGACACAACCTTTTTCCTGTTATGGGACCTAACATGGGCAATGTTAGAGAACTCGGTATCGTTTGCTAACTGCCACGATTATTATGACCAATTTGTGACAGAAACTGAAATGACAGTCACTTTCTAATGAGGACACTCCCGGTCACGGGGAACTGGAAGAACGCTCCTACCTCTGCTACATGTCCAGATAAGAATGTCCCAGACTTGAAACACATGTCTACAATTTCAGTAAACAAATTTTATAGGGCCAAAGGGGGAAACTCCCTAACATAACATAAAGCAGAATAAAATGAGAAACCAGAAACCCAGCAGCTCTTAAAATCCTGTGTTCTTACGGTGAGTGGAAGGAGACAGCTCAGGTCTAGAGCAGCAGCCCCTGGAAAGTCGTGATCTTTTTCTTTTCAGTCGCGTTTCATATGTTTAAAAAAACGGAAAACAAAATGCAGCACTGGAAAAGCTAAGAAGGTGTATGAAGTATCAGTAAATACTGTAAAATTAACATTGACATGCCCCTAAAAATCTGGGCGCTCCTGTAAATGTCTGCACTTTAAAAAGAGAGACACCTGCAAAGTGTATTTTACTGTTTGTTTCTGGCGCCAGCTATTTTCCTGCATCTAACTCCTAAAAATACGGATGTGGAATTCACCCCTCTCTGCTCTTCTCTTTTTACCTAAAGGCAAGAAGCAACTCCAGTTTCTCTTCACAGATTGTAGGCCTGGGTTTAATTTGTGCAATAGTCCTTTTGATAACAATGCCTAGTTAAAACATCCATTAAAAGTCTGCAGCAGGCACTTAACGGAAGGAAAGCCTAATAGGGTTCCCCTGCAAGTCCTTCATTAACTTTTAAAGGAGTTTTCTCCTATAGTGTTGGGGGGGAGAAAGAGGAAGGGAGGGAGACAGCGAGGGAGAAAGGGAGGGCGAGAGGGGGGAGGAAGGGAGCAAAACGTGAGGGAGGGAGGGAGGGAGGGAGGGAGGGAGGGAGGGAGGGAGGGAGGGAGGGAGAGAGGGAAGGAAAGAGGGGGGAGGGAAAGGGGAGAAAGGGGCGAGGGAGGGAGAGAGACAAGAAACGGGAGAGAGGAGACAAAGGTGAGAGAGAGAGTGAGGAGCTTTCACATATTTAGGGCTAGATTATAAATCTTTGAAAAGAATTAGGTCAAACATTCTTTGGTTTTTCAGCTACCTGAACCAACTCTGGCTGAACTAAGACGCCTTTTTGTAACTCTTATCCACTGTCTCCAAGTCACATACGTGAGACTCATGGAAATACAGGGGTGAAGCAAACATTCTCCCGAGGCCATCGGAAGGTGGAATGCCCCAGAGCATTCTTCACCAGGATTTTCAGAGCAAGGATTGAAGCAGACCCAGGACTGGCAAAGCCCCTGAGCCATGAATGAATGACCAGGATGCTATGACAAGCAACAACCCACACGGCCTGGAGAAAACCACCCTCCAGTCCGGCTGCTGGCGCTCCTGCCAGGCGGCCAGCTCATCCTCCACTGGTCAGCGGAGGAAGGTCAAGCTGGCGTGGACATCCCACGGCTCACACAGGGCTTCTCCAGCATCTGGGTGTTTTGACCCAGGTGTGAGGGCCGCCTATGGCAGAGTGTACACCTGGGGATGCAGTGGGGTGCAGTGTTGGATGCAGTGGGGGGCACAGTGGGGTGCAGTGTGGGATGCAGTGGGGTGCAGTGGGGGCACAGTGGGAGCACAGTGGGGTGCAGTGTTGGATGCAGTGGGGGGCACAGTGGGGGTGCAGTGGGGGGCACAGTGGGGGTGCAGTGGGGGGCACAGTGGGGTGCAGTGGGGGTGCAGTGGAGCCCCTTCCTCGGGTGATGCGCCTCTGCCACTGACCACACACTCCTTCCTGAGTTGATACCCAGCAACCTCATGCTCTTCCAACAAGCTTCTGTCATCTTGTTCCTAATATAGAGCCCCACATTTGCTATAGCACTTCTTAATTTATTAGAAACTTACCCTGTTTTTCTTTTTTTCTACTCTGCTTACCCAGCTGCATGGGTATGAATGGCCTGGTGCTAGCCCCGCTTCTTCCATAGCCCTGCTGCTTCTGGAACGCATGGGTGTGTTAAAGCTGATGCGTCTCCACCAAGACCCTATTAATGATCTGGAGAAAAGGCAAAGCCATCCAAGCTAAACTCAGTGGAGAACGTGTACATATAAAATATATAAAAAGTTTTTTTGACTCTCAGACTAATTTAGGATTGCTGGTAATTTACATTACATGTAAAACAACATGGTGTTTGCCATTCTCCTAAATCTGAACACACCTCAGCTATTACAACATTATCTGCTAACAAATGCGGCTGCAAACACGGCAGAGAGGTGGCTTTTCCAACCACTACCTACAGTGACAAGCACACGTGTACTCACCCTTCAAACCACAGATAACCTGCCTGGCCACAGGGCCCCCAATCTCCTCACCATCCCTATCACCCCCGACCCACCCTGAAAAGTGGCATCCCTCTTGGCTCTGACTGCCCCCAACAAGCTGCCTGAAATTCTCCCAGAACCTCCTTCACTCCCCACATTATTAACACATTGCGTATGGAACACGAGAATCTTCACGAGGGATTTAAACCCTGCCTTACGCCTTACGTGTTAAGATATGCACATACAAGTCTTATCTCCCCAACTAAACCTGCGAGCTCAGTGCGGTGAGATCCATCCTGATAACATTTCTCCAAATTTCCAGTAGGGTGTCTTGGATATGGCTGACCCTCAAAAATGGTTGTCAGAAGAATGGACCAGATGTCAACTGAGCTACATCACTGAAATGTGTGATGATCGCCTCATCCAGCGGTGACCTAACAGCCCAGGAAGGGTGTAAACAGGCCAGCCGGCTAGAGCAACATGGCCTGAGTCATCCCTGATGGGCCTTTAACCAACACAGCCTTGGAACCCCATCCAGGCACTCTACACCCAGGGCCTCTGGTCCTCACAGGCCATGCCCCAGCCTGTCCTCCTGCAGACGAGGGCACCCCCAGTGTGTGTCCCCAGTGGAGCCAGACCCAGCTGTAGGGGAGAGTGACACACACTTGCTGGAGTCACAACTGGGATTCGCCAACATGAGGGACAGACCTCCGTCCAAGTAATAAGTAGGAGCTACTGAGACGCCCAGCAGAGGACTGTGAAGTCGGAGCAGCAGTCAGTTCCACCCCTTCACTCACCCTTCCATTTAAGTCACTGTGCCCCCTGCTGAGCTGCCCACACCCCCTCCATCACCAAATCTAACAATAATCGCTCCATAAGCATTTGGCCTGTAAACGCTGGACCATCAGCAGGATAATTTCACAGCTGTGTGATGTCTGCAATGGGTGTAGCAGACATCAGCTACCGTTCTGTTTGAACATGACACAATACAACCCAAATCACACGGGAGGAACAGTTTGCTACCCAGTCATCAAAGGTCACAGAAATGCACTCAAGATGATTAATGTGACACCCATTTACTGACCTCAGTTGGTTGCACGCAGTTGGATGTTTCACTGAGGATGACACTGCAAGTGTTTTGAAGGTGACCAAGGTGAAGACCCTTCTGAATAACCCTCCCACCTGAAGTGATAGGCTCCTCCCACCGATCAGTAAACACCTATTGGCACAGAAAGTCCCCAGGAGGGTTGGTCAGTCCCTTCCTGTCACTGTGGGATGAGCAGCGGCCATATTCAAAACGCTGAGTGGGACCATCAGTGGTCACTGTCAACAATCACCACTGGTTATCAATATCTAATATTTGATATTGACCTCCTGAGCACATACATGAATCACGCAAGGTTACACTTCTACCTCAAGTCTTCGGCAAAAGCGGTGGCCCAAATGAGAAGGCAAAATATGATTTTCTCCTTTGTTATCTACTGTGGGGAGTTGAGAAAGGACCCCCACGCCCAGAGCCTCAAGGGTCCTGCCGACACCTGACCTGACATCAGCCTCTAGAACCGACAGATGGAGTACTATTGTTTTAACTCTTGGTTTAACTACTAAACTCCCTCTGGTTTTAATTTTTACTTATCTGTTCTGAGCTTCACTGAACAAGAAAGAAATCAAAGAAATTAGGTAGAGAATCATAGCAAAATGGAGGAGACATCAGTTGCCCAATTATACAGCAAAAGGGCCAGTCTGGTCTGATTATCCATGCGCATGACCCACCCAAAAGTACACGCCACTGGGATTCCTGTGTCGGGAGCGGGTGGGGGGTATGCTCCCCACCCCCACCCCTTTCAGGGAAGTAAGTGGCCCCTGATGGGCCAGGAGGCCAGGCCACGGCCAGCAAACCCTCCGCTGTATTCTGAACAGCAAGCTCATGACAGGGCTACAGCTTTTAAAGGGGACAGATGGGGACTGAACAGCACAGCTCTTCTAGTCCCAGATGTGTCACAGGCCTGTTGGAGCAGTGTACCCAACCCACCTCAGAATCTAGAACCCACACGTTCCAATGTCGCAGGGCACTCAAGGTGTCAACTGTCACCCAGACAGGTGTCCCATTTCCAATGTCGCAGGGCACTCAAGGTGTGTCCCAGACAGATGACCCATTTCCAATGTCGCAGGGCACTCAAGGTGTGTCCCAAACAGGTGACCCATTTCCACAGGGAATGTGATGCTCACTCCTGTGGTCCAGGCCTCGAACACAGTAAGCACTCAATAATTACCTGTTGATAGATGAGAGGGAACAACTGTCAGTGGGGCGGCCAACAAGGAGCCCCCCAGCCAGGGCTCGTCCTGCCTCACGGGGTGTGGGTGGCCCTGAGCACTGCACAGTAAGCACTGACTTTCTGCATCAAAACACTCAACTCGGAAACCAGTCAGTAAATGAGTCATTGTGCATTGATCTAAATAGTAGGTTTGACTGGCCATTAAAAATTATTGAGTGATGCTGAAGACCAAAATTGAGCATGTTTGTGTTTTGTGATGGTTACAGAATTGTGGGATGGGATCCTTTTGTCGAGGAAACTTACAAAAAAGGAGAGGAGAAGGCACTCATTACAGCAAGTGCCTGCATAGCAGACACCCCCATCTGAACTGGACCTGTGTGGCCAGGCGGGAGCTCCAGGTGAGACCACAGAAGGTTCCCACTGGGGGAGGCGAGGTCCTCCCAGAGGATGTTCTCAGTTTGAACAGGAATTGTGCTGCCTTAGGGCCACAGCTAGGTGGAAAGAAAAAGAGAAAGCATGAGTATGGGGACTGAGAAGTACAGAAGAGCTAACGCAGCACCAGGGAGCAGGGACAATCTTCCAAGATTCAGAACAGAAGGCGGAACAGACACTTCAGGGAACGAATCGTTTGGATACTCACAGAGCCGTGACCCTTGGGAACCCATGGTTTCTTAGGACGGCTATGGCATTTGATTTGACGATGTACACATACTATCTAAATAGTTCACAAAAATTCCAAACTTGGCCCCAAAAAAAGTAACAATGTATTTCTCTCTTTAAAAACCAACTCATTGTCCCTGAAATTTGCGGGGAAGAATGACATGCCTAAAACCATGTGTAAGAGAGAAAATGAAAGGGCAATTAAAAAAAAATCCTTATTTAAGACAGCAGTACAGGAGTGTGGATTTGCTTGGCAAAGCTACCATTTACTTTTAGAAATGTTAAATTCTGCAAGGATATTTCTATTTCCCAAGGTCAAAAGTTCGTAATTTATCTTTGAAGGATAAGTTCTACCAACGGGTTCAAAGAAGGGCACCAAGCACTTTAATCCTATTTTTCTCCACAATACACAACAAAGAACAGCAGAGAAACATATGGCCACACCCTGCCACAGATGCAGACCTGTCAAGACACAGGGTTTCTCAAAAAGGGAACTGATGCTGGGCCTTCTCTCTGACGTTCAGAGAGCGTTTTCCTCGTATTTAATGCTTCTGAGCCTCCTACTTCTAATATCAGTGTACACATCCCATGCAGGCAAGAAGACACTTAAAATCCTTTCAACAAAAAGGAACTGAGACTTCAATCTCACTCAAAAAGATATGCCCAAGAGAGTGAGAATTTTTTTATAACAATTTTAAATGAAAATATAATTCAGTGAGTCAAATTTTTATAAAAATTTTTGGTTTTATAATGCATATAATTTTATTATTTGTATAATTGTTTTATATTTTATATTTTAATTTTATAAAATTAAATTACATGATTTGCATAATAATGTGCTTATTTACATGATAAGCACGTGGTCAAGGTGTCCATATTCTTCCATAATGAAATCAGTACATGACCACCATGCTTCTCAGGAAATGCCAAAAGGAGTTTCAGGAGTTCAAAAGAAGCTTAACTTTGAAGCCCCCGTCTTGAAATCTTAATTAAAAAAAAAAAGTTTGTGCTGAAATATCAACTAGTCACTTCATTCAGACTGTTATCTTCTTAGGGCTGAATGTGGGGGGTTTGCTTTCAGACCGTCACTGGCACTAGGAATCCGTGTCCACGTGGCCGGCTAACATTTTCAGGACACTCTCACTGGGACTCGGGCTGCTGATTCCCCCCTCAGCCTCCCTCGTGGCACGTCCCTCCGTTTAACAGGCAGCATAAGGATGCAGTGGTCTGGTCTAGATTTCATAAAGGTTGTTGAGTTGGCGCAAAGTCCCATGTTTTATGGACCCCAACCATCAGAAATGAAAGACTACCTCCCATCACCTGAGCTGGAGGAATGGCTGAATTTCTTTGCAGCTAGAACATGTGGATAAACAGTATGTCAGGCAACTAGCTAACAACAGTAAGTTATTTTTCTGGATTTTGCCATGTTTCTCAGTTTTTTCAGATGTGCTGTTTATTGTCATTTCCTTTCCTGTACTAAATAGTTACCTCACACCTCATTTCGTATTGATAATTTTGTACTGTTTTTCTTCAGAGGCTTCCCCCCAACACCAGGATGCTGCCCTGGCACCAGACATGGTGGACACACAGACTAGTCCTCATGTCAAACGTTTAAGCCTCGTGGCATCATCACTCAACCTCCTCGAGGCTCCGTGGAGATTCAAAGCCAGGTCCCTTTAATAAGCACTTTTCAGCTGGTCTCACTCCAAGAACACACTGCCCCTGTACAGAGGGCGAACAAAGTATTCTTCATGTAGACTTTTTCCCTAGAACACGGTGATTTAATGTCCCCATCTGCCAATTCTCAGTAATCTCAGAGCCTCCAAAGTACCCAGCACAGGCAGTTCTAACCTACTCACCATCAACACTCCACTAGTGGGAGTTCCGTCACAGACAGCAGTGTAGACGGCAGTTTTGCGACGTCCAGGAAAGCCCAGTCGTGGGTACTGTGGCACCGTGGACCACTCTGCCCAAACCACGTTCTGGTCGCAAATGTCTGCTTCCACCTGTCACACACAAGACTTCAAACTACGAACCAACCAGCAGGTACTGTTAAAAACAAAGTGTAACCCTGCTTAAGAAGGTTTCAGATAAATAAATGAGACACACGAGGAGTTATTTAAAAACGAGGACTATTTCTAAAAACATCCCTAACCTTTTTAGCCTATGTAATGGAGATTATCCAGTCTCTCTTGGAAAATAATGCAGGAGCCACAAGAGAAATAAAAATGGAAACAAAAAGTGTCTGTGTGCACGCGCGCGCACACACACACACACACACACACACACACATACACATATGTGTGTAAGCACATGAAGGGTAAGCTTTTTGTTCTATCTCATACATGGAGGATGAGGGCAACCGAAAGATTCCCAAAGGAGGTGCAGGAACCACCCCAGCTTTCAAAGGAGAACTGATCTGGGCGCCTTGGCCAAGCTCCCTGAGTTTACACAGGAAGAAGCTGAGGCGCCCCCTGCAGCCAGTTAGTGGAAGGGCCAGGGATAATCCAGGCATTCCCGATTTCTAGTCCCCAAACACCAACCATCCAAGACAGATTCTAGGGAGCTATATGACAAAAATTAAAGCGAACAACGTATGGACGGTTTCAGAGGTCAAGGAATCAGACCTCCTAGGCTTGAGTTGTATGACCTTATCTATCCTGTGCTAAATGACCTCATGACCTTTCTCTGTGACCTCAAATTCGGTAAGCCTCACTTTATATACTGGAGATGATAGTAGGGTCACTGTAAACATTAAACTACATAATACAAGTAAAGTGTTCAGGAGTACAGGAGACTCCATCACTCTAAAACTACTTATTGAGCACCTACTACTTACCAGGCACTGTTCCAGGCACTATGTGTACAGCGATGAACAAAACAGAAAAGGCCCCCATCCCCATGGAGCTTAAATTCTAGAGAAAATAGTCATTGCTATTACTATTATCCTCCTCCTCCTCCTCCTCCTCATCATCATCATCATCATCATCATTAATTAGATGTTGGCACTTTGCAAAGGTACATTGAGAAGAATGCTACACTATATTTTATAACTGAATAACAAAATTTGTCCCTTAAACATGTTTTTTATAATCTAATGCTCCCAGGTACAAATGCAACTTTGGAGCTATTGTTAAAAATGAGATGCAACCTGAGAGCAGGCTGCCCACCTTCTTTTCAGTTGTATTCCCTTCCTCAGTAAGAGGTACGAGGAAGACACAACTACCAGCTACATGTTCTAAAAGGATGAGAAAGGGCCAGAATTGGCTCTGCCCAAAGAACCCTGACTACCTACCTTGATGACTCCTGGGAAGGTCACGGGGAACAAAGTATGAGTGCCACACACCTGTCAGATGGGAAGGGACTGAGACATACAACACCCTTGGAACACCAGCAAGGCCACTGGGTGGTGACCCGCAGGCCACTGGGGGATGAACAGTGCTCCCAAAACTTAACACATGCACACTGTGTACTACACAGAATTTCTCTATTAGATACAGATGTAGATGCAACGGCTAAAAAGTGGGATCTGAAGAGAATATGTCGGGGGTCAAAATCTCAGCAGGGAGAGCAGTCTTCCCATCTGAAAATGGAAGAGATGACATAAAGACACTCAAGCGACCAGAGCAGATCCTGAAGACAGCAAAGATTGCCCTACTGCTTGTGGAAAGGCAAGAGGCAGCTTATGGCTGAATTATGTGGAGGCAAAGAAGAAAAGACAGGTGGGAGAAATTGAAAAATAGATTTTGGTTTCCCATCTTCAATCCTGATAACATTTATTTCATTATTCAATGAAATTTTTACATCCACGGGCTGCATAATAAAATATTTTATATAAAGTTAATATTGATAACTGTGTTAGTTTTCCAAATGCTCTCACTATACAGTGAGATCCATTACCTCAAGGACCTTCCTAGTTATTATTTCTCCAAGAACTGTCCGGAAACAAGCAGGCACTCAAAATAAGTACTTATTGGATAAATAAACCAATGAATGAACAAACAATTGGAGAAATGAGCAAATGAGCTCTATGAGGTAAGAATCAGTGCCAGTTTTGATAGTCATGACTTACAGTTCAGAGATCTAATGTTCAATGAAAAGACATGACCTCCACGAGGTACCGCGCTGGCTGGCTTTGGTGCTGACATGAGAGCTACTCCACTGTTCTCTGCCCAACAGCATCAGTGCACAAGCCGGGGTCACCAAAGGGAATGATGAAAGTCAGTGACCCAGCTCCACAGGTCAAGAAGCCAAGGGGATTGTACGTTTATTGTCAATATTTCTTGTTTTCACCCCCAGCTTGTTCCAAGAAGGAGTTAAGGCAGCTCAGGAAGTCTGCATGACTGAACCTGACTTCCACTTACAGGAGAGAACACATGTGAAACATGTCACCACACAGGTGCGGTACACGAACTCACATGACTGGAAATTCTGGGGTGCTGACACCTTTATTACCAAAAAGTGAAAGAAACTCATAGTTGTTACTCAGTAAAAGCAGTTTTTCAATAGACAAAAATCTTTCAGTATGCTGGGTCTACTGAGAAAACGAAATAAAAGGCACTGCAGAACCCCACAATATCTGAAATTTATTTAAAAACCCATCTAAAACATCACAGAGACAATTTCTCCCACGAGTGTTTTATGAACAGTGAATGTGAAGAGAAAAAATATTTTTGCTGATACACTTGAACTAAGTTGATAGAAATGTGTGTGTATAAATATCTCAGATTTAATAGAAAAGTTAATGGAAATATCAAGAACCACACGGCATTTTCTTAATTTGAGTTGGTAATCAACCAACGAGCCTAAAAAGCACAGTAATGAAGGCCAACTCATATACGCAAGATACGAAATGGAATGGCAAGAAAACCCTTTCAAGTAACCACGGAAGCCCAGGCAAAGCCATGACGACTCCAGCACACCGCCCGTCTCCCATCGTCCGGGAGTATATTTATTATGACTTATTAGATTGTGGAGCAATTGTCCTCTGAAGATACTGCAAAATAGCTTCTCCAACTGTGCACAAACTTTGTAAGGGGCATTTGAAAATCAGTAGAGGAGGTGGGAGAGAGAAGAGAAAATGGACGGAGAGCCAAGAATGAGAAAAAGCGAGTCAGAAGAGAAACCAGGAAGGGAAGGGAGGTGTGCGGGGAGCCAGCACCTGTCATTTCAGCCCCCACTGAAGGGCTCTCGGGGCCGCCCTTTCTCTCTGGCCCACAGCCTGGCTCCAGCTGTCCTCGGCAGCCATGTGGCCGGCCACCATGTCTGCACAGGCAGTGCAGCTGCTGACATGCAGAGGGTACCCCCCCAAACTTGCAGAATATATTTCAGCTTCTGTCTGTGGCGAGAGGGCCCATCTAAAATTAGCCTCTTCTCAGTGACATTAATGGCATAGGAAAGGGAACAAAGCTGCAGGTGTAGCCTTGTATTCATTTCAAAGGGCTCTGAAAACAACAAAAAAAGGGAGAGAGATGTATGTGCAAATAACACCACACTAGTAGGTGCCACCTATAACGTTTTTTGGTTTTTGTTTTAATATTTTAAAAATCCGTTAGTCAATCCCCCCAACCAACTGCATGAAGGAAGTCAGGCCAGCCGGCGAAGTGTGTCTGGCATGGTGGGTACGGCGGGCGGGCAGGCGCTCACGGGACAGGGCGTGACTAGTCACCAATTCCAAGGAGGAAACGTGAAACACGTAAGGAAGCCCAATACAATCCCCCCAAAAGGAAGTGTGTTTACAGAGTTCTTTAGACTCCCACACTCTGCGAGCCACTGCAGAGCTCCAATGTTAATCTGCGAGGCTGTCTCATTCTATCCCTTACCCCCTGGAAGAAGAAAAACAGTGACCCCAGCACATCCGTGCTCTCCCATGTTAACACTGGTTACCCAGAGCCAACAGGCCTGGCATGGCGCACATTTTACTGTTTTTCTTATAGAGCTGGAATGGTGGGCAAAGCACTCTTTTTAGCATTGTCACTATATTTATGTATTCACCATGAAAACTGACGGAAAACCGGAGCATTCTTAAGCGACGTTTTCCATTTGTGCCTTCTTAAGTCAACCATGCCAACTAATTCCAGATTCCCCAAAGAGTGAGAAAACACTGGACTTGACAAGACACGTAGGAATATATCGGGAGTAAAATATATTTCTACAGTTCAAAGTTTTAAGCAGATAACCTGGCAGGCTTAGGAGGCTGCAGATGTAACTAATACCGCTTTTCTTCGTGGGTGTGGGAGGAAAATTCCAAAGAGAACGCCTATGACACAGGAAAGGATGCGGCCAGCCCACGAGACCACAAATGCTGAGGCACAGGCCACGCTCATTAACTGCCACCAAGCCCAGGCCAAGTGCAGGCTGCGGCTCCAGAGACAGGCAGGCCGTAGAACAGGTTGTGTACAAATACAGACCCATGATTCCTTCACCCCAATTCCAACCTCCAAACAGCTCTGAGAACTTCACAATCTGTGTTAACTTCTCGATGGCAGATGTACCCTGATGTGAGCTCACTGGCAGTAAGACCTGACCTGAGGAGACATGAGGGTACTTAAGGTCTTCATTCACCCTAAGTATTGTGAATATAGTCCTACGTCTCACTGCAAGAAAAGTCACGTTTCATTAAGCTGAGGATGCTGTAAAATATACGATACATGCAAGTGAATTTCCTTTTCAAAATCTGAAAAATTCTGAATTCCAAAACATATCTGGCTTCAAGGGTTTCAGGTAAGAGATTGCGGGGTCAGGTGCCTGGCGGGAATGAATGCGGGACTACCAGGGCTGCTGTCAGTTTGCCTGGAGTCCCACTACAGACCTGGCATGTGAGAAGCCTTGATCAGAAAACTCTCTTCTGATGTGTAGAACTATCCATTAGAAGGAAATGTTTCAATACCTAACAAATGAATAAATGGGAAAAAAAATTTTGATGACAAATTACGGTTAAACCTAATTCCCAAATTAAACTTATTTTAGACTTTCCAAAATACGTGCTAAAGATCTTATAGCCACATGGTCTAAATATCCATCAGCAAAATCAATAGAAACCATCAAGGTAATTTAAATTAAAGAAGATACTTTCTGTGATAAGTGGATCCCTAAAATTTGGCTTTACTGGTGTAAATCACCTGTGTAGATTCATTATAAATCCAGCTGAGAAACAAAAGAAAAATTCCAATCTGGAAAGTTCACAAATGATGGAGATTTGATCCACATTATTAAAAATAGGATTTACTATGCATTTATTTTCCTTACTGGGTGTAATTTTCGTAGCCCTGTATCTAAGCATGTAGGGCAGGTACTACTACATACACATTAGCTAACATGCCAGTGACATTGAGAAACGTCCTCTCAGTATCAGCCAATGCTCCAAGGTGACCAACAGGAATTCAAGGATCTGGGGAGAAGTCCTACGTTGGAGAAGCACCAGGCAAATAGCCCGCAGAAGACACATGGGCAGGGGCAGAGCCCTGCGGTGACAGGAAAAAGGCTTGGGGACCACGCCAAGCTAAGCAGCCTGAGGTTGCCGTGAAGGAAGCCAGCAGGCCATTGGCACTCACCCACTGTGCACCTACTGTGCACCCACTCACAGTGCTGGTGTGGAACCAGCACTCACAGGCATTTCCTCCACCAGACAAGTCCCGAAAGCAGTTTCCTCCCTTCACCGAGAGAAACGGCCATCCCACCTCGTGTCACCCACTGCCAACCCCAAAATGCTATCAGATTGGCCTCCAACCCAGGCCATATATTGAGAAATGCTGGATTTGGTTTTCCCCACCAGATAACTGATTTTTTTTTAATTGGTTCATTGAAAGACTCTAAAGCATGCGGTTCACCTCCCATCCCCTGGTGGCGCTTACTTGAGTCACCGACCCTTCGGAGCACAAATACGGAACAAGTGAGACGCAGTGTTTAAAGGACAGTTTCGAGTTTCCAGTCCAGGAATTTTCCACCCACTCCTTTGTTCTTATTTTTCCTTGTAAGAGCCAGGAAGGGCTAGTGCTACACCAACAAATGACAGGGCAGTCAGGGGAATCGGGGAAGAAAGACGACGTCTCTTTAATTTTGCACACATGATGTTTTCCACCACTAAGGTCATACCTGCGTGTGGTGACTGACAACTTTTCAGCTTGATTCAAAGCAAACAGCTGCTGGTTTGATTGCCTAGCAACTGAAAAATGACGGATGACCCTCAAGATGGATAACTACCATAAATCACCTCATTCAAATGTTCCAAGAAAAAAATTAAAAAACAATGGTTTTCATGACATTTGCTGCACTCCATAATGCGCCGTGATAAATTTGGCCTCCTCATGGATGCACAGTGGTGACTGCTGAAGCCCAGTCACCCCGTCCCCATTTTCTGTCTTTCTGGGTGCCGGCCCTTAGGTGGGTACGTCCCTGTGAACAGGCTGCACTGCCTGAGTACCTGGCATCACCGCAAGCAGGGGGCGCTGTGCCGAACCTCTCACAACCACCCAGCTTTTCACAGGGAACGGCCGGCCCTACATCACAAAGATGGCAGAGGACCCCATGCATTAATAATGCTTACAATATATTTAGTGTAATGATTTGACCTCAGCCAACA
Organism: Rhinolophus sinicus; assembly: GCF_036562045.2. Taxonomy (NCBI): domain Eukaryota; kingdom Metazoa; phylum Chordata; class Mammalia; order Chiroptera; family Rhinolophidae; genus Rhinolophus; species Rhinolophus sinicus. The sequence goes on from NC_133758.1 coordinate 2,836,546, forward strand.
CTACGGGCGCCGTGATTCATGTGAATTTGATAGACTACTTCCTGTTTGCAGGCATTTCATATGTTCCTAAATGGCCAGGAATGGGCTTTGAACTTGTAAATAAACACAGAGCAGTACACCAAAGAGACTGATAGGACATCTTGGCATTTGTCCTTTAAAACTCCCGACCCCATCGCCGTCCTCAGCATGTGTACCAGCAGATGAGCAATGATGGAACCGTCCCCCAATTTTTCCTGGTGTTCTTTTACCGTTGTCTCCCCAACCTTCAAAAGCGGGCACTCGCATAGCAATTCTCGCCTTCCTTCTCTGCCCCTCTCTTTTCGGTACACTGGATTTTGATTTCCTTTTTTTAAGGCTGGATCGATATTATAGGGAAGGCTGCTCCCAAGAGAACCATCCCACCACCCGACGTGGGTTAGCAGTTTGAAACAGGCAAAGGGTTCCCATTTTATTTGTCACCTCTCATTCCCCGCATGCTGGCCTCCATGGAACAGACATGCCACTCACCTGTCCTAGAGAGAGCAGAGCTTTATTACGGAGGCCACTGCATAAGCACTGATGGAGTGCTGCGCTGGGAGGGAAGTCCTGCCCTCATGCAGGGGAGCGTCTCCCAGGGACACAGACCTCAGGGAGCAATTTTATGGACAGAGGCGAGTGTTCTGATGGGTCCCACCACGTGACATGCGCACTGTCTGCTTTAACAGTCACACTGTCAGACTGTGCATGGTCCGAAAACTGAGACGTTCCCAATGCTGAAAAGAATTACTTCTTATTCAGTAGACTGCACCATCCCAAGGTCTATATTTAAAAAAACACAGGGGGTGGGGAGAGTATGCATTCCAAGTCACAGTGAGCACCACAGCTGCAGTGCGCGTGGCACCCTGGTCAGTGGTGGCAGCTCCTGCAGGCCAGTGTGACCCAGCTTCGCTAAGAAGGCCTGGAGCTGGGGCCCTATGAGGCTGGCGCTGGGATGGCAGGGCTGCTGCCCAACAGCTGCCTGGCCGAGCCCTCACTCACTGTCAGGAGCACCTCCGGGCACTGTAGGCACCCAAACCCTGTAATGGAAGGACGAGATCGGCAACATTAGCAACAACTACAATGAGTTAAGGGCCAAAGAGCTGTGACCCAGGCAGCTGACCCTTCCGACCCAGGTATGCGCAGGTGGAGCAACTCATCAGAAAAGAAATGAGTCTCCCGCACTCCCAGTGTGTGCATTTATGCATGAACTTCTAGACCCCACACCCTGAGGAGGAAGAACAAATGCATTGCGATGACCAGCTCTACAATTTTCTAAGAATAGAACTTTGAGCACCAATCGTTGGAAGGTTCAACTGGTGATGCACTGATCCTGTGTGGTGAGCTCCTGTGGCACTCCCAGCTGAGCAAACGTCAATACGAAGCCACAAAGAGAGCAAGGCTGATATTAATTAGGTCGACGAGAGGACGTCCAGTGCATATGCTACTACCTCCAGGCATTTGGAGGTAGCTGTGCATGCTCCCCAAAGCTTCGTGCTCCTGACACACAAGAGTTTCGGCTTCATTTGTCTTCCTAAGTATAAATGGCTCCTCTCCGCAGCACTTACCAGAGGCTACCTGGCATCTAGCTGTTTCCCTGATAATAGTTAAGCTTGGGATACGTCTCAGTTCTCAGTTTCTAATATTATCAGAGTCCTATCAGGATGTGAAGATCTGGAAAGCAGACTTTGACGCATATTTGCATAGCCACAGGCTGTGCCCCAAGCTTTCTCAGCACTTCTGCCCGCTCTGACTGTCCTCGGCCTCCCATGGGATAGGGTGGGGGAGGACCCACTGAACAGGACAACCCAGTATGCTGTCCCTTTAAAACTGAAATGCGTGTTTCCTTTCTACAAGAAAAGTAAATCACGCTATAGTGAGTTGAGCTTTGAAAAAAGCATCCATCCATTAAAGTTCATGGATTCGCGTTTCCAGATTGTCCCTCCCCTGGCTGGGTCTCAAGTTACAGCCTTGTACAACCCAAGTCTAAATAATATTCACCATGATAAATGGCACCATAACTCCGATATCCACAATCAATCTTTGCTTTAAAGATACATCCATCTTCAATAATGTTGATGGGGATTCTGTAAAATGGGAAACGTGACTGTTTTCCCGACCTCGTGACGCTGGGGGAAGGAAACCCTGAGTGATGGCTGTCAGCTCACATCTGGCTGCAAAAATAAATTAGCCTTATGCAGACAAATGAAAGGGCCAGCTCTGTCTAGAAAACAGCCACTCCTGAGCAATGGCTAATTTATAGGACTTCTTTCTGGAAAGTTCCTGGCTGAGGCAACGATCTGCTTAGCTATCTCTTTAAATGATATCTGAAGCTGTAAATAATCTCAGTACTGGGGACGATACATGTACAAAGGGGCAGGGATGGGAGAAACAATAACTTTTCTCACGTTCTCACACATGATTAAAATACAAAACTCTTCCCTTCAAGGATTGGGGGTGGGGGAGAGACACATGTTAATTTTAATCAAATGCTTTTATATTTTAACACCATGCTCCCTTCTGGCAGGTTTTTTTCTCCTTGTCACTTTTTCATTGTTTTCTGGTGGTTTAGGAACTCGTATAAAAAGTAAACAATCTGGGGTAAGGCTAGCTAGCCCTTTCTCTTCCTCCTCAAAAAAATATCCTTTGAAACAAGTGTGACACCTGACCCTCATCTCTGTCCTTAAGTGGCAGGCATGGGGTTACAGATTCTAAGCCTCAGAGAAAGAAAAGAAACATCCATTGGGTTTTAGTAGGTAATTTCGAAAATAGCCTGGAGTAAAACACTTATTAGGCAGGCCCTAAAATAAATATAAGACTGAGCTCTTGCCAGGAGGAGAGGGGGATCTACTTATTTTGATACAAGGGAAGCCTTTATCGCTGTTCTTTATGCCTCTGACCTTGTCTTGCTGGAGAAAACTTCGGGCTTGAATTCTTCAAGCCTGCAAAACAGTGGGGTGGAGAAGGCAAGGCTGCAGTGTGTGGGATGTGCCCACACAGAGGCTGGCATGCGGGGCTCCCCGGCTGGGACAGGGGCTGGCTGGGGTCTCAGAACCACCTCGGGCAGGACTGCGGAGCAGCTGCTGTGTGCAGAGGTGGGGAGGGTTAATTCTGTGAGGGCTGAAGGACTTACAGTAATGCTGTGAAGACAGAAACATCACAGGCTTTCCTGGCAAGGGGCTCACAGAGGGTAGGAGGGACTGCAAAATGAACTCTCTCAGGCTTTGTCGGCAGCGTTTCCCAAGGCCCAGCCTGGCCCCTTTGATAAATGACACATGTCATTCTGTCACAGGCTGACAGTGCAGCTGGGAGGGCTGGTGATGTATGGCCCCAGTGAAAAGGAAATCAACTTTTTGGCACTGAGTGAGCCTGTGCCCTGTATAAGGATTTTGTTTCTCAAAAAGTGAAAGATAGACTTAGGATTAAAAAAAAAAAAAAAAAAAAAAAAAAGTTGAAAAACAGATTGAACGACAGCTTACACTTAACATAAATTAACTCAGTAATGGCGAAATGTGCTAGCCTGTGATAAATAAAAGCTACATTAGTCAATTATTAATCACACTCTAACTTGTAGCCAGAACCCATGACTTAAATCTGGGGCCTGAGCTGCCTTACAAACAGATAAGACAGGGCCTGATAGATGTCTTCCAGAGGGCAATCAGGAAGGCATCAAAGACTCAGTGGCTCACCAATGGGAACGGGTGGAAGGTTCTGGAAAAACAGAAGGGGGTGAGTAGGGAGTAGGGGAAACCCATTCCTTGGAGACAGAATATCTACTCCCTGCAGAAGGAAAATTAAACGGGACAGCCACATCCAAATGCTTTTTCTTCCTATCAAGACTTACTTGGTCTGGATATTCAAGACGTTTGGACACTGCAGACAAACGTTTACATTTGTGTGGATGACTTTGCCTTGGAAATATGTCGCTAGTTTTGCCCCTGGTACGACTGGGTTACATCTTTTAAATCTCATCCCCATTACAGGGGTTTTCCTAGAGACAGCACTTATTTCCAGACTAACTGTTTAGCATTTTACCAACAGCCAGTTCCTCCCACTCAAGATGAACTGACACTGGACTTTCACTCAGGTGAGAACCCAGAGCAAAACGCAAACCTGCCTCTCCACCAGGGTCTCTCATTTGGTTGAGTTCTAAAGAACGCACACCCCAAAAATCAACAAGGAGAACCTACTCCCAGACAGCCTGTGGCTTTGAGGTGCCCCATTCTTCATAATCGACAACATCCAGAAATACCCACCACCTAGACACAGCATGGTGTGGGCTGTGCACACAGGCATGCACTCAGGGCACACGTGTCCTTCGGACACCTTTCCCCATCTGGCGCGCGCTAGGCAAGACAGTCAGCTGCTCATCACCGGCCCCGAGGTCCATGGACGAGACCATCAGATCCTAAGTCCTTGTGTCCAAAAGACTGGCTGAGGTTCTGAGGCCACCTCTGAGGGCATGCTTAGGTCGTGGGGCCAGCGTCCAGAGAAGGGACCCACTCACCATGGGCAAAGTCACGTTTGCACACCAATGGAAGCAACTGTAGAGGTCACATCTCCAGCACGCCAGCTCGTGAGCACCGTGGTTTTGCTCACCTAGTGCCATGCGTGACTTGTGTCCAGCAGATAGTCAGGAAATGCCTGCTGAAGTCAATTCAAAATACCCCCTCTTTCCAAAGCAAAGGCAAGTGAGAGATTTCTCTTGGAAAAGCTATAATCACGTTTCCAGCCCCTTCTTTCCTGATTGAACAGGGAGGGCAACTGGGAAGCATTCCCTAAGCCCTGAGCACCCCAGGCTCCCACTGTATGCTGCTTCTGGGTCTTGTGTGCAGTGACATACTCCCATATGCCTTGACATGAAAATGGCAGAAGGGGCCAGAAGTTGTTGATTTCAGCTTACTTCTATTTTTATTAGAATAAACTCAAATTTTACCAAATGCAAATTCTCTAAGCACAACGAGCTTCTTTATTTTTTTAAGAAAAAAAAAAAAAAAAAAAAGGACAGCTGTTGCTTCCATAACAGCCAGTTCCTCCCACTCAAGATGCTATGAGATGGGTCAAATGGACGGCAGAATTGCAGAATAGCAATGCTTTGGGGATCCTCTCATCACCTAAACCTTCATTTACAGATAAGGAAACTGAGGCTCGGGGAAGGGAAGAAAAAAATCAGTGAAAGAACAAAGACCCAGCCTCCACCCCACACCCAGTGTTTTCCCCAGTTTATGACACAGCTCTCAGGAATCAATTCAAAGTCAACCTTCTGAATTTAAACATGTACAATTAACAGGCAGGCTCCAAATCGACTCAAAATGTTTAAAGTCTCCCCTAAAGCCAATGGTTTCTTCCATGGCTTTAAATGAGAGTAGGAGGGAGACAAAAGTCATACATTAAAACACAGGCTGATGTTTAAACTTCTCCCTTCCTCCAGCTGAAATATAATTTTTCTTTCGTCCATAAAAAATTCAGATAGTGTGCAGAATGTTTATATATTACCAAGGTCCCTCTTTAAAAGGTTTATACTTTTACTTTATGACCTGTCCTTGATTTGACACTTCCGCTCATCAGAAAGGGATTTATAAAATAATCCTGAAGGTGAGGAACACACATGTGTCAGGGACTAGCTGGGTTTCACGACACGAAATTTAAGAAGAGAAAGAAATCCTGTTAAGCTCTCTTTAGTCACCAATAGACATCAAAGGTAATAATTAAAGAAGACAGACGTCATAAAACATAAATTTATGTCTCTTTTAATAATGCACAAGCACCGTAGTGTGTAAAACATCTATTAGGTTGAAAGAACATGAAAACGTTCCAGTAAGAAAAATCTATGTTTTGTTTTGGGGTATTTTCCCGTCCTTAAGAAAAAAAAAAAAAAAAAAAGTGAGGATCTCTCCTTTTTTTTTTTTTTTCCCCCCAAGTTTAAACCGAAGTCTTTCAAAACCTTTGCCATCTGTGGGTACATGAACTATGAATGACCCCGAATGATTTGCACTGTGCTCAGAATCCCTTAGAAAGCACGGGAAAAAGTATCATTAAGAATGACTGATGACTGTCAGTCAGGGTTGACCTCATCCAGGCTTTGGTCTCTGCCTCAGTAATAAGCTGTCCTTTATTAGGCACCAACACTCCATAAAAGGGGTGTGTTTAGTCACAGGATAGCGGCCTTCTAATGCCCATTGCTTCTCTCTGAAAGATTGATTAGTGCTCATTTTTACTGCCTTCCCAGCACACAGAGGGCGAGTGCTGCAAGAACCAGGCCTGTGAGCCACGAGCTGGAGCCAGGAGGTGGGGCGAGGATGCCTAGAAAGAGGGTTGGCGGGAAGGGGGGTGAGTTATTTTTTCTTTAAGGAACCCGCCTTTCAAAAACGACCCAACCACAAAACCATATGTGTATATGATTCCAGGGCCTGAGAAGAAAGGCTGGGAAAGCCACTGTGTCTGTCGAAATGGAACTGGAGGAGCCACTTAAGTGTTAACTTGTCTTGAGAACAGAAGGGGATCCTGGTCTGCATCTCTCTCTCTCTCTCAAATCAGCAGTTCCCAGCAAATCAATGAGGAGGCTGCCTGCAGAATTAGGCCTCATAACCAGCCTGACATCAAAACACAAAGATGTAATTATTACCCATTAAAACTGAACATGTGTGAAACTAAAAAAAAAAAAAAGAAAGAAATCTTCCCTATATGAGCACATAAAAATCCATCTACTGCTTTTGTATTAAACTAGTAAATTATTTTTAAGAAGCAATTGCTATAGAAACAGACAAACGAATTCATGTACATAAAATCTCCACGTACCCCTGAACCTCTGCCCTGAGTTCCCAGGAGGAAACGTGGAGGCATAAATGTATTATTATCTCCGTCATCACCCTTGCGACTATCATGAGCCATCAGGTTTGCAGCACCAGGAGGGTGGGGGAGCCTGCCAGGTAAGGCTACGAGCAGGTTCTCTACAGAACGAATGGGGAGGAGGCATCGCGAGCAGACCTCCTCCCTTGCAAACACCACGTTTTCCCGAAAATAACACCTAGCCCGACAATCAGCTCTAACGCATCTTTTACAGCAAAAATTAATATAAGACCCGGTCTTATTTTACTATAAGACCGGGTATAATATAATATAATACCAGGTCTTACATAATATAAGAACCAGTCTTATGCAATATAAGACCGGGAGTTATATTAATTTTTGCTCCAAAAAGACGCATTAGAGCTGATTGTCCGGCTAGGTCTTATTTTCGGGGACACACGGTATGTCTATAAACAAATTTAGCTCACAGGGTGATTAATTTGCAGAATCCCTTTGGGAATAAGCCAGACTCTCAGTAGTCTAATGCCTTCAGCCAGCTACTCCCAGAAATTTAGCCAAACACCACAACAAGCTCCTACTTTCAGAAAACTGCCTGAGAACCTTGGGACTCTGTGATCATTACGTGCACAGCACCTACTGGATTTGAATGTTTCCACAAAAAGTAGGGGGCAGCTGGAGGGGAGTCTTTGAGAATGGAGTTGGAGCATAGCCTACCTAAAGCAAACACTTAGCATCTCATGTTAAGAAACTAAGAATAAGCAGGTGGGGTGGGGGGGACGGGACCCAGCCCAGCCCCACTGCCACCCCCGCGGAGCTGGCATGGGCGGGCGTCAACAGCATTGAACCTGAACTGCTGGAGGGTCTGGACCATCACACCAGATTCCCGGGAACTCAGCACGGAAAGGGGAGGGGTGGAACAGAGGAGACAAGGCTCTTTTGTGATGGCGCAGTTCTAAGCTGGCAGCTTCTGAGACACTCATTTTCCCAGTTCATGAAAAGTGGGGGGAAGTCATGCTTACCAGTCACCTCAATGTGTTTGCCAGTGTGCCTACATATGAGACTCGTTTTGCTTCCTTTTCCTAAAAGAAATTATTACTGATTTAAAATTGACCAACAATGCAAGTTCAATACCTGCTGAATAAAGTGATGAAACTTTTCCACTGCACAAAACCAAACGCTGCCTGGTAGGTAACACTATCCCCTGTCAACACACTCACACGGACTGCAGCTGCAAAACACAGCCCTCTTGTAGGCTTCTTTCTCTTCAAACCCCGATACTCTATTTTACGAATATTATTTGTGTTTCATATACAATTCACTGAATCCCAACAACCTGAGTTACTTCCTGGCCGACTTAGAATATTTATTAGAGTGTTTATTTCTAATTACTGTCTGGAGTTCTAGTAGTTTCCTAAAGATTTCCTAGATTTTTTTTAAATGTTTAAATTAAATATATGCATTCTCAAAGTTTGGGGGCAGTTTGAAGAGATTTCTGCACAGCACAGTAATGCTAAGGCATTATTTATGGTCCCATTATTGGCCGGTGTTTGCCTTTTCTCGATGCCCGTACCTTCCCAGGTAACAATAAAGCTTAGCAGGGAAAAACAGACATGTTTTACTGTTATTTTCACGTAGCTGAGAACTGAAGCAGGACAAGCTCTTATAGAGTATTACACAGTTTACTGCATTAATAATAGGATGCCCCACTGCTGTGACACATTCTGTACTTGAAATAAATATTAGTCACGATACTTGCGTTTTAAATCTATATATTTTAAAGTTGTGCTATAGCAGTGACACGAGCCCAGGGATGACTTGCCAATAAGGCGTATTAACCATTTTGAAAAGAGCCTCACTTCGGTTCAGGGTTCATTGGTATGTCGTGCCATTTCTTGCTATGAATCTTGCAGCTGGCTTTTAAAAATAGTAAAATGTAATAAATACAGGTTTCTGAAAAGTTCACATTCTCAAGTCAGAATGTATACTGACCTTCACTGCTGATTTAATTTCTTTCATCCTATGAGCTTGCTGAAGATGCACTTTACTTTCAACTACAAACTGAGGATATTTTTTTACAACCAAATTTTCTAAAGCTCGATTCCGTCCCAGCTCATCGTCCCCTATGTCCCCACACCTTCAAGCAAGCTTTAGAGTGGAATTTATAAACATGTAAGCACTTGACCTGTGTTTACCATATGCTAATTTTCTCCAGAAAGGAGCCACAGAACACGCCTTCTACAACTGCAGCCAGCAAGTTGAGACAGAAATGCCCGTATTTCAAATCTGGAAACCTACATCGGGCTCAAGAGGTGGGCGGTGTGGCAGTGACCGTGCTCTGCTAGGGAGCAGAAACGCAGCCACTGGAAGGCCTTGCCCTGGAAGCTCCGAGGGGTGGTACTTGGCTGTTTTCCTGCAGGATTTGTCGCAATCATGAGAATAAGGAAATCCTGTATTACATTTTGCCGAGAACATAGAAATGGTAAAAATCTAAAATAATGTAATTGATTCTTGACTTTTTCCCCTTTAAAAACAAAAGACCAGTCCTTGTTCGTGTTGGCGCAGAATTTCAGAAAGATACAATGGACATAGGAAGAAAAAAAAAATGTCTATCATCTAAGAAAACCGCTGACTGCCGCAGCAGTGTGGTGGCTGAGCAACAAAAGCAAACCCAGAAACGAGAGACTGGAAACATGTAAAGGTTAAACAAGCAGTTTAGCTAATAGGCCTTCCTCAGAAATATGAAGTGAAAAGAACATCAAAGTTGAGATTTCGACCTTAATGTTTCAGCTTGATTTTACTGTGAAACAATGGAATCTATAAACAATTTAACACTAATTAAAAGAGAAACCCAATCCAGTTATCCCCAGACCAGAAAATCCAAGCAGGTGATTGAATGGAGGAAGTACCAAACGCTGAGCTCAGAAGCCTCCACAGAAACGATCCCCGTTGCCTGGCCTCACAATAACCATTAAAAATGGTAACTGGAAGTCTCTTTATTCCAATTTTCAGTAAGGAGCTCTGTTGGTTTTTTCCAAGTACGTAAATTTAACAATACATTTCTCCAGTGAAGTTAATATGGAAAGGAGAGTTGGTTCCGCTGCTTATCTATACACAATTCACTATTTTCTATGAATCCTATGAAAACAGGCACACACACACACAAACCTAATGTTTTTGTTTCTGTTTTTAAGTCGCTATCAACTATCGCTTTACACATACATAGAACACAGTGTTTTAAATGCAGAAGGACCCTGCCTGCAAGGGTAGATTTTCATGCTTCCCTAAGGCTTCTCTAGTAGAAAATATTAACAAACTGGATTTTAAAATGTAGCCAAACTGTTCTCTGAGCAGTTTGCTGTGAAATGTGTGGAGGCCCCTTCCTCCTGACAGTGCTCAGGATTTTAAATTACGTAAACAGTTGGACAGCATGGATTTGTCATCTCCCCGTACGATGGTGCATATATTACAGGTATTTCCATATCTACAGGTATGTGGGCAAGTGCATTCTACACACCCAAGCATGTTTGGCACAGAAACACAACACAACGCAAGGCTCACTTATACACATATACAATGAGGACGACACGTGCATAGTGATCACCCCATCACTTACTTCATTATTAGGAAATTTCTGGCATTGAGGACCATATGAAATATCATTGCTCTCCAAGGGCTCTGGTATTCCTAAAGAATACTGGGTTGTTGTTGGATTTCTTGTCCCAAAAAGAAGTCAAGAATTGTTTTTTTGTTGTTGTTTTTTTTAATCCAGGGCTATATCAAAAAGCAAAGACTGCAATTATTCTATAGCAAGAAAAGACCCTGAACTACTTACGATTTAACCTTTACTTCACCCAACTGATGTCATAACAATGGTGCTTAGTATGTCTCAAGGACAAATGATCACGCAAGGCTGTATACAATTCAAGGAGTGTTATCGCTCCAGCAAACTGTTGTCCCAAAAATTATATTCATTGCTTTTCAAAATGTTATCAACTTAATAAATAAATACCTTCCCGGGTGAAAAATACAACAGTACTTTATTTTGTTTGTAAGGGCATCCTCTATCAACCCTATTGATAAAAACTAAAAAAAAAAAAAATTACCTGTGTCTACTCTGCCCAGCTACACCTTTCCATTAACTGTGTCAAACACTTTAACTGATATTTACATTTTACAGCCCTGATCTCTGAGGTCAAATTCTTCCTTTAGTGTTCTTTTCTGTCAGCAGCCTCCCGTTACCTTTAAATCAATACTAAGTACTGTGTCATTTTAAAAATTATTTCCACTGTTTCAAACGTATCACCACAAAGATATACACAAATATTCTTAACTCGTCTTTGCAAATAAATTTTGTCTTTGATTATCTTAATTCTTAATGTTCTATATATATCATTATCTTTTTTTATTGTGGTTATTGTTATTCTTGCCTCAAACAAAAAAAGAGAATAAAAATATCCACGTGTGCACAGTTCTTTTGACCCAGGAAACAGCCCCAATAATGAAGAGTGCTGACTGGCTTCCAGCACGGTCAGGTAAGTCTTAGTGATTCCACCTCACTCCCAAGAAAGTTCCAGTATTGATGCTTTCTGTTCTTTGTCCACTGTGAACTTGAGACTTGTCCTGGAGTAACTTGCCATCTCCTTATACGCTTTTCCGAGAGGCAGAACAATAAGAGGCCGACCGGGCAGGGGCCGCCCGGGACGGATGCTCCCCTGACCTCGACCCCCACAGTGTACAGGTGCGGCCCCTGCCCTTGGCTAAGTGGGCCTTGTCTTGTTAACGACCTACAATGATGAACGTGTTTTCAACCATAGTCTCGTAGAAGATTGTTCTAGACCGGGCCTCTCAGGGAACATATATCCACCCTTAGCTGGGCACAGGCACATTTAATCAGCAGCTAATAACTGCACAGGAGGAGCTGCTCCCCTTCATAAATCAATGTGCAAAATTGCTAATACACTAGTTATCGATTAGCACACCAACACTCATTTTGAGGCTATAGCTAAGAACTAACAAAGTGACAAGGGTAAAGTGTTATTTCTTTCACACGCAGACAGCTGGGCTGGAAAAATGACTCCAGCAGGCAGTAATTCTTAATTGACACCTGTCAAGATTATGGCGGCAGTCACAGCTGCTGCAGGAGAATCTGTCCCTCGTCCTGTTCATCTGTCAGCTTTAATACCCTTCCTATGCACATATTTTTTTCCTTTCCTCTAATCTACCTAAATTGTCCTGGCTTTTGTTTGAAACCTGGGTTTTGGTAGTAATTAATCCCTTCCTAATATCTGCCCTGTCTATGACTCAACTGTCTCACACATCTTATATGTAAAATCAAGGGATTAGGGTTTGATTACACACATGAAAAGGTGAGAGAGGGAGGGAAGGAAGCACGTACCCCCAAAACAAAAAGAATCCAACCAGGTAGCACGCCTCTTTACCTTTTCAGTGTATTTTTAATTTTTTTTCTTCTGGATCTATCTTATTCCAACCATCGACCCAATATACATTCTCTTTCTGAGATATAAAGGTAATTATTCTGTCATCACTCTCTGACGACTAGCTAGCTCTTGAGAATACTCAGTCTCCTCAAGTCCCTTCTTTCCATGATCAGTGTAACAACATGCTCTCTGGACACACCCATCTAGGTAGAAACACACATGCATGTATTTTGCATGAAACACAAAAGTCTTGCACTAAAGTTACAGTCTAGCAAGAGAGAACAGAACCAGACAAAGACACAGCTGCACAAGGATCCCATCTTCCCAAAAGAAAATCTGGCAGATTTTTTTTTTTTAAGGATGATCCAGAATACACTTTACAACTTCGTTTTAATGCCCCAAAATACGAATAGTCCTTAGTTTCCTCTTTCTGCCTAGTAAGAAAACTGCTCTGACAAGTGCTTCATTTGCTCTATAAAACAAAAACCAAAAGAAAAAAAAAAAAAAACTTGGATGGGGGAGGGAAGAAAGAGAAAGTAGTTTTTAAGAAATCTGTTCAAAATCCCAATTTATTAAGTTGTTGTTTTCCTACGAGGAAATGGTTGTCGAAAGCATTCTTTGAAAATTCACTCAATCGATGTTTATCTATTTCTTGAGATGTTCTGTTTGTGACACTTGTTCATAGCTCATAAGAACCAAAGGCCAGAGGCCCCCACCCCTCGCATGGGAAGGGAGTCAGGTCCGCACTCTGCTTTCTCCTCAGCAAACAAGCCTTGGCAAATGCTGCCCAGACTCTCCACCTCCACAACGGAAGCACGCCTGGCAAAGCAGGAGCCATTGACGGCGAACTTTCTGTGGATGGCATTTACCATACACGATCAAGCAGCACAGAACCAGTTAACCTTTCCCCTCGGCCTCCTTGGCCGTGAGGTTGGCGTTCAACTGGAGTGGACACGCACAGGCTGAAACATGAGTGGGGGCCCAGCCCCATGAACCATGCCTGTCCAGAAGCCCCCAAGCCAACCCCATCCAGCCCTCTCCGGTCTCGCATTGCTCCTGCCCAGACCTCTTCCCCATTCCCTGTGAAGGCAAGAAGCCTAGGCAGTGGCCATGGCCTGGACAACTGTCTCAGCTCACCTCCATTGCCAATATGCCTGGGAACACAGTAGCCAAACACAGCTTCCACCACACG